>NC_042959.1:33331790-33471790 GCF_901001165.1 Salmo trutta | reverse complement strand
CGGAACAGAGCCAAGCGTGTGGTTTCCATGTGGTTGATGTGTTTGATACCGTTCCGTGTATTCCATTCCAGCCGTTATAATCAGCCTGTCCTCCTGTCGCTCCTCCCACCAGCCTCCTCTGCTCTGTGTGTAGCAGAAAGGTGTGTGTCTGGAGCAGCATGTGTTTGTTCTCTTTTCGTTTCAAAGTGTGTGTGTGTGGGGGGGGGCTGAGAATGTGTAGAGAAGAGGGTATATTTTCTCTCTTGTACTCTTTCTTTCTCCCTCCCTCCATGTCATTCTCCTGTCCCACCCCTCCATTTTCCATTTTTACATGCTGCTCCAGATGTGAAATATTAAATTACAGAAACGGGCTTGTTTCTGCACTTTGGCTATATCAAAACAACCCTGCCCTCGCTCTCCTCAGACCCAACACACACACTTTCTCACACTCAAAGGCAGACTAACACACACACACACACAGACACACACACACATGCACGCATACTTTACAATACTGGTCTGGCTGGCCTATGGGCATCTCTTTAGGAGTTCTAGAATGTCACAGAAGAACAACGACTCTCTGAACACTGGAGGCCAAGGCCACTTTGTGACATCACAGACTGCTTTATGACATCACAATAGCACTCAAGTGTCTCCCTTTTCCCATTTCAAGGCGTTGTTCAGCTACTCTAGCCCTTCACCTAACCACCTAACCACCTCAACAGGCGTAGGACAAGCCGTATGACTCAGTGAAAAGGGTGTAGAGAGCCTGATAACAGTTTAGAAGCACCACAGAGTTAACACACTGTCAAAATGTCATCCAATGAGCACCTCAACAGGGGACTGAAGGGAATAACGTGTGTGTGGGGGGGGATTATGGGTGGGGGGGGGGGTTGCGTAAAGTGCTAGTGAGTGTATGTGTAATTGTGTAAAAGTGTGTGTGTTTGTGTGTGTGTGAGGGCTACACTGCTCAGGGCATTGCCTGAATTGTTTCCATATGTGTCTTAATGCAGAGTTCTGGGCGGGTTGGTGGGGGCTGGGGGTGGTGAAGGGGGGGGGCATCAAGTTTCACTGCACCATGCGACACATCTGGGCTCAGAGAGCTGAATTAGAGTTCCCACGACCGACAACACACACCTCGACAATCAACATACACACACCTCGACAATCAACATACACACACGTCGACAATCGCACTTCATACACACAGTGCCAAACACGAACACCTCAACCAATAAGAAACAATCATCTGTTCCCCTCAGCTAAGAACACACACACACACACAATAACCACACGTACACATAATACACAGTGCACACACATTGGATGTGCATACTACACAAGCCACACATTATATACTATGCAAGTGTTGCACATTATATCCCACTCTGTTACTTTACCTCTCCCTGTGTTCTCTCTTTCTCTCATCATCACACACACACACACACCCCTTCATCCCTGGCACAGCCATCCTGAGTGCTGCGGGCACACAGGCGTTTTACTGGCATGACACATGGAAGGAAAATCTGAATGTGTTCTCACTAATCATTCCCCTATTTGAGAGAGAGAGAGAGAGAGAGAGAGATCAGGATACCCGTTTAGCAGGTGGTGAAAGATGAGGTGGTGGAGATAATGTGAGTGACCCGAATGAGATAGCTGAGAGAAGGAGGGAGAGTGACAGAAGAGAGAAATCTGAGGAGGGAGAGTGACAGAAGAGAGAAAGCTGAGAGAAGGAGGGAGAGTGACAGAAGAGAGAAAGCTGTGAGAAGGAGGGAGAGTGACAGAAGAGAGAAAGCTGTGAGAAGGAGGGAGAGTGACAGAAGAGAGAAAGCTGAGAGAAGGAGGGAGAGTGACAGAAGAGAGAGAGCTGAGAGAAGGAGGGGAGAGTGACAGAAGAGAGAAAGCTGAGAGAAGGAGGGAGAGTGACAGAAGAGAGAAGGAGGAAGAGTGACAGAAGAGAGAAGGAGGAAGAGTGACAGAAGAGAGAAAGCTGAGAGAAGGAGGGAGAGTGACAGAAGAGAGAAGGAGGAAGAGTGACAGAAGAGAGAAAGCTGAGAGAAGGAGGGGAGAGTGACAGAAGACAGAAAGCTGTGAGAAGGAAGGAGAGTGACAGAAGAGAGAGCTGTGAGAAGGAGGGAGAGAGACAGAAGAGAGAAAGGGGAGGAAAACAAGGTTAGAGGTGAATGGATAGAAAGAGAGGGAGGGTAACTGGGAGAAGGAGTGAGACGGGATAAACGGAGGCATGCCAGTCCCATAAATGTTTAATTGCCAGCAGGTTTATTCATGTTAAAAGAGAGAGCAAAAATCTGTCCAGAGCCCCCAAATCTAATTTACACAACAAATAGAGAGAGGAGAGAAGAGAGGGTAAAAAGAGGTAGAGGAGGAGGGAGAGAAAGAGTGTAAAGACAAAAGAGAAAGGGAGAAAATGCTAATTGGCTGCAGTTGGGCATGTCTGGCCAGAGATGAAAGAAATAGAGGACTGGGAGCAAGGGAGGGAAGGAGAGAGGGAGGAGTGAAGTGAAAATAAGAGGGGTTGGCCTGGATGGATGGATGGATGGATGGATGGATGGATGGAGACAAAACGGGGGATGAACGAGGGCCATATCTAATGACGTCGGTCTGACGTGTGCCATTCTGTGAGCTGCTCGTATCCTCCTAACCAGTACAGCTGTCCTCCCTCCCTCTCTAATCCCTCTAACCTTCCTATTCCATCTCCCACCTCTCCCCCCTCTCTGTATCTGAGCCACTCTCGTTATCTCCCCCCCTCTCTTTCCTTCTCTCCCCAGCCTGTGACCTTAGCTTAGCCAGAGTTGTTTCAGACCTGGTTGCGAGCCAGGTGTGCGCAGAGCACAGATAAAATGTCACCCGAGAACACGGTGCCAAATAGAAAAGGAGACTATCGTTTGCTGGAGTCGAACATGGTGAAAGCTAGCCCTGGGCTTACCAATCATATGCCTTGGTTACAGGTAGGTCTGTGTTTGGGAGATTTTAAAGCCTCTGCCTTGCTCTTTCCTCCTCCTCCTCCTCCTCCTCCTCCTTCTCTGAACAATGTCTCGGGGCAAATACCGCATGTGTGTTTTGTTAAATATATTACCGTTGCACAAGAATCTGGGGTAAAAACAACAACACTTGCTATTTTGTTTATTGAAGTTAAGAATCCGTTAAATTGTGGTTGTCTGAAATGACTGGTATTCACCCCCTAGGAAACAATTAAAGCAAAAAAATCATTCAGCATTGTGAGCCACAGACAAAGAGAGTTCAAACTGTTACGCCGTCCTGCCACTAGCATTTTCAGTGTAATATTTGTAAATCATTATTTGTACTATCCACATCATTCCATTTGTGGATCCGTGACCGGCTGTTTCACAGTAACCAGGCCATGTTGTGCGGTTGTATGGAGATGTGTTGAGAGTCTACACGGCATGTTTTTGTGTTTAGGTGATTTAGCAGAGCTCTGGTTTACAAACGCTTAGTGCTCGGCGCTGCACACGGTTTCATTTTTCATTTAGTCCCAGCCCAAGGCCATGTCCTGGATCCCAGATCCCAGATCTGAAGCTGCTCGGCTCGTCTGGTCTGGAGAGAGGACCTGCGGATGACCCCAGTGCCTGGGACACACAGACAGACAGACAGACAGACAGACAGACAGACAGACAGACAGACAGACAGACAGACAGACAGACAGACAGACAGACAGACAAAACACACACATGTACACACATAGAACATACACACAGACACACACAGACAGAACACACAGATACAAACTCAAAGCCAGACAAGCGGAACACACCTTTTAATTCCACCAATCCACACATTGACATGCATCATATACGCCCACTTAAACAGCAACTACAAAATGCAATATCGCAGAGACACACACACACACACACACACACACACACACACACACACACACACACACACACACGCCTGTGGTTCTGTTTGAAGTGGAAATACATTGCCTAAGTGATTGAATTTGAGCATAGCTTACTCTCCACATAGACATACACACACACACACACGAGCTCACACAGCTCACACGCACATAACCACACACACACACTTGTGTGTGAAACTCTCACCTCCATTAATCTATCCAATAACAATGGACCAAGCTCCCTGAAACAGACCTGATTTCACCCTGCTCTGCATATTTAATACACATACACCACGCCCAGCAGTATTCAGCAAACACACACGCTTAATAAACACACACGCTTAATAAACACACATTTGAAGCAGTCACCGACACAGCTGTGGTCTAGGCCTCAGTACAGACGGCTCTTCAGTCTCAGAGCTTTCTTAGTGGGGGCATCAGTAAAGAGGTTTTGACAGACAGCGAAAACACACACACACACACTCGCTGCGATGGGTACACGCCTGGAGTAGAAGACCTGAGTAAGCTGTATTTCTACCCTGCTCCCATTTCTCATTTTCCATCTGCCTCAGTGAGGAAGAACCTGGGGGAAAGTAATGTCCAACGCAACACACTCTATTCTCCTCCTCTCCTCTCTCTCTCTCTCTCTTTCCAACATCTCTTCTTCTCTCGCCTCCATTCCCTCTATCTCTCCCCATCTCTCTTTTACCTTCACCTCTCTCCCTCTCTTCTCTACTCTGTCATTTCTGTGGTGGTAGTGTGTGGTTGACCAGCAGCCAGAGAGACAAGTGCAAGCCTGCAGCGCCGGCCAAACTGCCTCTCCGCCCAAATTACACGGGACAGTCCCAATTACCCTGTGGCCAACCAAAGCGTTTCCTGGGTTAGCGCTGGTGACGTGCAGCCTCTTTGCTGTGGTGAGGAGGGGGTGTGTCATCAGACGCTTGTTTTACTGCAACCCCAGGAACGCGCCTTCAGCCGCATCCACGCCACGGGAACGCTATCGCAACGCTGCAAGAACATGTCCTCGCCGTGACGGATGACATGGGAGGAGACGTCTGTGCCATGTTAGCGGGAATGAAATCTGACGTGGCGGCATCGGAACGTTAACGGGGGTCGGTGGTGTCAGGTCGTGTACAGGTAACATTGTCTAACGGCATCCAAAAACGACAACCTTAAGGCAATGCTGAGAGGGTGACACAGGTGTGCAATAAAACATGTCCCCATGATTCTAACCCCTGAACCTGACCGAGACTCTAACTCTTCTGCTAGAGTAACCTACTGGTCTTCTAACCCAGATATTCAAGCACTTGCTGCCCAGGGCTATTATAGATAAGACTGTCGCTTCAGGACATACAGAGTTAGACAGTCAGGGGGTGTGTGTGCGTGTGTGCGCGTGCGCGTGTGCGTGTGTGTGTGTGTGTGAGAGACAGTCTGGAATGCTCTGTCATAGAAAAATAAATAGTAAATCTGTAACCCCTAATATATTTATTAGAACCAAACCGTGAAGAGGGGAAAGAGGGAAAGACGAAGAGATGGAGAAAAGAGAGGGGGAGAGGGGAAAGACGAAGAGATGGAGAAAAGAGAGGGGGAGAGGGGAAAGACGAAGAGATGGAGAAAAGAGAGGGGGAGAGGGGAAAGACGAAGAGATGGAGAAAGAGAGGGGGAGAGGGGAAAGACGAAGAGATGGAGAAAAGAGAGGGGGAGAGGGGAAAGACGAAGAGATGGAGAAAAGAGAGGGGGAGAGGGGAAAGAGTATACAATTGACGCACAGAGCGGGTGGGAGATGGGGGAGGGGATGAAGGGGTCTGGTGAGAGAAAGGCAGAAAGAAGGGAGAAGGGATGTAAGGGAGGTGAAGAGCGATAGATTAGCTCTGTAATAGAGATAAAGGGGTGCTCTCGTTCTCACTCCATCATCGTCCGAAAAAAGGGAGAGTCATCGGGCTCAGGGGTGTGTGTGTGTGTGTGTGTGTGCATTTCAAGTATGTTTATGTGCATGTATGTAATGTATGTATTCATATTTGTAGTGTCAATGTATGCGTTGATAAGTGCCAAAGTGTGTGTGTGTCTGTGTGTCTGTGTGTATGCTTAGTTGCCCATCTGGTGCTGCTCAGCCAGCACTCTAATAACTCCAATAAGCCTGAGGTTTGCAGCTTCACACACACACACACACACACACACACACACACACACACACACACACACACACACACACACACACACACACACACACACACACACACACACACACACCACACACACACACACACACACACACACGCTCCAGTCACTGTGATTCTTTTCCAGGAGAAAGAGGCCGAAAAACGACCATTTATTTACTCGGAGCTACGGGGCTGTGGTGACACGCCTGCCAGTACCAGAGGACGACAGAAACAGAGGGAGAAGGAGAGAAAGAGCGAGTGAAGTACAAAGTAAGGAGAATGGGAGAGGTGGATGGTGGGACAGAGGGAGGGGCAGAAGGAGAATGGGAGAGGTGGATGGTGGGACAGAGGGAGGGGCAGAAGGAGAATGGGAGAGGTGGATGGTGGGACAGAGGGAGGGGCAGAAGGAGAATGGGAGAGGTGGATGGCGGGACAGAGGGAGGGGCAGAAGGAGAATGGGAGAGGTGGATGGTGGGACAGAGGGAGGGGCAGAAGGAGAATGGGAGAGGTGGATGGCGGGACAGAGGGAGGGGCAGAAGGAGAATGGGAGAGGTGGATGGCGGGACAGAGGGAGGGGCAGAAGGAGAATGGGAGAGGTGGATGGCGGGACAGAGGGAGGGGCAGAAGGAGAATGGGAGAGGTGGATGGTGGGACAGAGGGAGGGGCAGAAGGAGAATGGGAGAGGTGGATGGCGGGACAGAGGGAGGGGCAGAAGGAGAATGGGAGAGGTGGATGGCGGGACAGAGGGAGGGGCAGAAGGAGAATGGGAGAGGTGGATGGCGGGACAGAGGGAGGGGCAGAAGGAGAATGGGAGAGGTGGATGGCGGGACAGAGGGAGGGGCAGAAGGAGAGCGAGAGGCCCAGGTTGAGAGAGACAGGTTGTTGGTGGTTGTGGTATGGTTGTGGGTTGCAGTCGTCTGGTCTGGGCTGGTCTGGTCTGGTCTGGTCTGGTCTGGGCTGGTCTGGTCTGGGCTGGTCTGGGCTGGTCTGGTCTGGTCTGGTCTGGGCTGGTCTGGGCTGGTCTGGGCTGGTCTGGTCTGGGCTGGTCTGGTCTGGGCTGGTCTGGGGAACGTATTGCATGCTGCCAGACTGGCTGTTCTCAGTCGCTCCTCTGAGTGTCTGAGTGTGTCTGTCTGGTTGATAGAGCTTCAGTCTTGCAGCTTTGGAATGTTAGAGAGTTCAGGGGAGTGTACTGTACTGGGGGTGAGGGGAGATCAGTGTGACTCAAGTGCCACTCTCTTCCCCCATTCCTCTCTCCGTCTCTCTCTCTCTTAAACAGGCATGTACACACACACACACACACACACACACGCACACGCGAACATGCGCGCGCGCACACACACGCGCTTCGTCCTCTCTCCCTGTCTGTCACTCCCTCCACTGCAGGCCAAGGTTACCTGCTCTCTCCCTCTGTCCCTCCCCCCTGTTCTCCCTCTTCTGTTCTTTTTCATCCCTCCCTCTCTCTTCCCCCTCTCCCTCCTTCCTACACTCCTCTGTTAATATATTCCAGAGCATTGTGATCACATGGAAAAAACATAGCAAGTGCACATATTTCCCCCCAAGCCAAGAGTAAAAAAACACAGAGGGAGAGGAGGGGGGGGTAAACTGTTTATTCAAAGCCAGTGCTGGGCCCTTTTGTTGTGGTGGGAACCTGTCTTTTATTAGCAGTCTGAACTGTCTTCAAAGCCTGGAAAGAGAGAAGACATGCCAACAGACGAGTGTATACAACTCAGAGGAGAGGGGACAGGGGGAGGGAGGGCACGGGGAGCAGAAATGAGGGGAAAGGGGTACAGGAGAGGGGAGAAGGGAGAAGGGGGGGTGGCGGGAAAGAGGGGGATGGATGAAGCGGTGGCGGGGAGAGGGTACAGAGGGAGGGGACAGAGGCTGGAGTAGATTGCAGGGTTGGGAACATGGGACAGTGCCAGTGGCAGTAAGGACACAGAGCTGGGGAGAACCAAGGAGAGGGGAGGGGGTGTAGTGGGGGGGCTGGGACCACTCCAGATGGACCAGAACATGGGGAAAGTGTTCAGGCCTGTTCTCATATGTTTGCAGGTTTTTACACTGGCAGACCTTTCACAGAGCCTTGTAACTGACTTTGTCAGCCTACGCGAGCGTGTGTGTCTGTGTGCGCCTGTGTGTGTCTTACAGTGTGTGTGTGTGTGTGTGAGAGAGAGAGAGATAAATATGATAAAGACTTGGCTCAGTTGTGTGTGTGTGTGTGTGTGTGTGTGTGTGTGTGTGTGAGAGAGAGAGAGATGATAAAGACTTGGCTCAGTTGTACGAGTGTGTGTGAGAGAGAGATATGAAGGATGTATTTGGGGATAGCTTTGAGAGACGCGGAGGAGATATTCCCACATCTCTTATCTCTGCTCTCATATCAAACCTTCAGTATTCACACACACACACACACACACACACACACACACACACACACACACACACACACACACACACACACACACACACACACACACACACAAACACAAAAGTACAGCTCTCTTGGGAATACATTTTTGCTTTACTCTTCATCTCCTGTACATGCATTACCTATGACAAGGAGTGTGTCCCTGTCCAATACGTACGTGTGTGTGTGTGTGTGTGTGTGTGAGAGAGAGCCTGTCAGTGTGTGTGTTTGCCTGTCTGTGTGTGTGTGTGTGTGTGTGTGTTTGCCTGTCAGTGTGTGTGTGTGTGTGTGTGTGTGTGTGTGAGAGAGAGCCTGTCAGTGTGTGTGTTTGCCTGTCAGTGGGTGTGTGTGTGTGTGCTCTTGCACTGTGACAGGTCTTGAAGCAGAATCAAAGTGCTCTGCTTTGAGTAAGAGTCACAATCACCAAAGTGGCAACAAGCGATGACATCACTGCAGCTGGGACCCCAGCTGGAGATCAGAAAGGACTTTTGGCGTGTGTGTGTATGTATGTGTGTGTACGTCTGTACGCCCACCCTGCGTGCATGTGTGTGCTCAAGAGACTGAGTTTATGCATGTTTTTTTAATGTGAATGTGCATACATTCTTTTGTATGTACAGTACCAGTCAAAAGTGTGGACACACCTACTAATTCAAGGGTTTTTCTTTATTTTTACTATTTCCTACATTGTAGAATAGTAGTGAAGACATCTAAACTATGGAATACATAATGGAATCATGCAGTAACCAAAAAAGTGTTAAACAAATCAAAGTATATTTTATATTTTCAATTCTTCAAAGTAGCCACCTTTTGTCTTGATGACAGCTTTGCACACTCTTGGGATTCTCTCAACCAGCTTCATGAGAAATGCCTTTCCAACAGTCTTGAAGGAGTTCCCACATATGCTGAGCACTTCTTGGCTGCTTTTCCTTCGCTCATCTCAATTGGGTTGAGGATGGGTGATTGTGGAGGCCAGGTCATCTGATGCAGCACTCCATCATTCTTCTTCTTGGTCAAATATCCCTTACACAGCCTGGAGGCGCAAACCAGATGGGATGGCGTATCGCTGCAGAATGCTGTGGTAGCCATGCTGGTTAAGTATACCTTCAATTGTAAATAAATCACTACAGTGTCACCAGCAAAGCACCCCCACACCTCCTCCTCCATGCTTCATGATGGGAACCACACATGCGGAGATCATCCGTTCACCTACTCTGCGTCTCACAAAGACACGCCGATTTGGACTCATCAGACCAAAGGACAGATTTACACCGCTCTAATGTCCATTTCTCATGTTTATTGGCCCAAGCAAGACTCTTCTTCTTATTGGTGTCCTTTGGTAGTAGTTTCTTTGCAGCAATTCGACCATGAAGGCCTGATTCACGCAGTCTCCTCTGACCGGTTGATGTTGAGGTGTGTCTGTTACTTGAACTCTGTGAGGCATTTATTTGGACTGCAATCTGAGGCTGAACTTATCCTCTGCAGCAGAGGTAACTCTGGGTCTTCCTTTCCTGTGGCGGTCCTCATGAGAGCCAGTTTCATCATAGCCCTTGATGGTTTTTGCGACTGCACTTGAAGAAACTTTCAAAGTTCTTGAAATGTTCCATATTGACTGACCTTCATGTCTTAAAGTAATGAATGGCTGTCATTTCTCTTTGCTTATTTGAGCTGTTCTTGCCATAATATGGTCTTTTACCAAATAGGGCTATCTTCTGTACACCACCCCTACCTTGTCACAACACAACTGATTGGCTCAAACACACTAAGAAGGAAATAAATTCCACAAATTAACTTTTAACAAGGCACACCTGTTAATTGAAACGCATTCCATGACTACCTCATGAAGCTGGTTGAGAGAATGCCAAGAGTGTGCAAAGCTGTCATCAAGGCAAAGGCTGGCTACATTGAAGAATCTCAAATACAAAACATATTTTTATTTGTTTAACACTTTTTTGGTTACTACATGATTCCATCTGTTATTTAATAGTTTTGATGTCATCACTATTATTCTACAGTGAATAAAATAGTAAAAATAAAGAAAAACCCTTGAATGAGTAGGTGTGTCCACACTTTTGACTGGTACTGTATGTACATAACAATATTACAAATGCAAGGACATGCTTGTGTGACAGTTCATTTGAATGTTTATATAAGCATCAGTATGTGAACCAACCTCGGGCCTATCATCACTCTCACCACACACCCTCTCCTGTGTTTCTATTGGCTCAGACAGAGAGGGGGGTGGGAACCAACCTCAGGCCTATCCTCACTCTCACCACACACCCTCTCCTGTGTTTCTATTGGCTCAGACAGAGAGGGGGGTGAGAACCAACCTCAGGCCTATCATCACTCTCACCACACACCCTCTCCTGTGTTTCTATTGGCTCAGACAGAGAGGGGGGTGGGAACCAACCTCAGGCCTATCATCACTCTCACCACACACCCTCTCCTGTGTTTCTATTGGCTCAGACAGAGAGGGGGGTGGGAACCAACCTCAGGCCTATCATCACTCTCACCACACACCCTCTCCTGTGTTTCTATTGGCTCAGACAGAGAGGGGGGTGAGAACCAACCTCAGGCCTATCATCACTCTCACCACACACCCTCTCCTGTGTTTCTATTGGCTCAGACAGAGAGGGGGGTGGAAACCAACCTCGGGCCTATCATCACTCTCACCACACACCCTCTCCTGTGTTTCTATTGGCTCAGACAGAGAGGGGGGTGAGAACCAACCTCGGGCCTATCATCACTCTCACCACACACCCTCTCCTGTGTTTCTATTGGCTCAGACAGAGAGGGGGGTGAGAACCAACCTCGGGCCTATCCTCACTCTCACCACACACCCTCTCCTGTGTTTCTATTGGCTCAGACAGAGAGGGGGTGACAACCAACCTCGGGCCTATCATCACTCTCACCACACACCCTCTCCTGTGTTTCTATTGGCTCAGACAGAGAGGGGGGTGAGAACCAACCTCGGGCCTATCATCACTCTCACCACACACCCTCTCCTGTGTTTCTATTGGCTCAGACCGAGAGGGGGGTGAGAACCAACCTCGGGCCTATCATCACTCTCACCACACACCCTCTCCTGTGTTTCTATTGGCTCAGACAGAGAGGGGGGTGAGAACCAACCTCGGGCCTATCATCACTCTCACCACACACCCTCTCCTGTGTTTCTATTGGCTCAGACAGAGAGGGGGGTGGGAACCAACCTCGGGCCTATCATCACTCTCACCACACACCCTCTCCTGTGTTTCTATTGGCTCAGACAGAGAGGGGGGTGAGAACCAACCTCGGGCCTATCATCACTCTCACCACACACCCTCTCCTGTGTTTCTATTGGTTCAGACAGAGAGGGGGGTGAGAACCAACCTCGGGCCTATCATCACTCTCACCACACACCCTCTCCTGTGTTTCTATTGGTTCAGACAGAGAGGGGGGTGAGAACCAACCTCGGGCCTATCATCACTCTCACCACACACCCTCTCCTGTGTTTCTATTGGCTCAGACAGAGAGGGGGGTGAGAACCAACCTCGGGCCTATCATCACTCTCACCACACACCCTCTCCTGTGTTTCTATTGGCTCAGACAGAGAGGGGGGTGAGAACCAACCTCGGGCCTATCATCACTCTCACC
Organism: Salmo trutta; assembly: GCF_901001165.1. Lineage (NCBI taxonomy): Eukaryota > Metazoa > Chordata > Actinopteri > Salmoniformes > Salmonidae > Salmo > Salmo trutta. Next base: position 33,459,738 of record NC_042959.1, on the reverse strand, counting down.
ACACACCCTCTCCTGTGTTTCTATTGGTTCAGACAGAGAGGGGGGTGAGAACCAACCTCGGGCCTATCATCACTCTCACCACACACCCTCTCCTGTGTTTCTATTGGCTCAGACAGAGAGGGGGGTGAGAACCAACCTCGGGCCTATCATCACTCTCACCACACCCCCTCTCCTGTGTTTCTATTGGCTCAGACAGAGAGGGGGGTGAGAACCAACCTCGGGCCTATCATCACTCTCACCACACACCCTCTCCTGTGTTTCTATTGGCTCAGACAGAGAGGGGGGTGAGAACCAACCTCGGGCCTATCATCACTCTCACCACACACCCTCTCCTGTGTTTCTATTGGCTCAGACAGAGAGGGGGGTGAGAACCAACCTCGGGCCTATCATCACTCTCACCACACACCCTCTCCTGTGTTTCTATTGGCTCAGACAGAGAGGGGGGTGAGAACCAACCTCGGGCCTATCATCACTCTCACCACACACCCTCTCCTGTGTTTCTATTGGCTCAGACAGAGAGGGGGGTGAGAACCAACCTCGGGCCTATCATCACTCTCACCACACACCCTCTCCTGTGTTTCTATTGGTTCAGACAGAGAGGGGGGTGAGAACCAACCTCGGGCCTATCATCACTCTCACCACACACCCTCTCCTGTGTTTCTATTGGCTCAGACAGAGAGGGGGGTGAGAACCAACCTCGGGCCTATCATCACTCTCACCACACACCCTCTCCTGTGTTTCTATTGGCTCAGACAGAGAGGGGGGTGAGAACCAACCTCGGGCCTATCATCACTCTCACCACACACCCTCTCCTGTGTTTCTATTGGCTCAGACAGAGAGGGGGGTGAGAACCAACCTCGGGCCTATCATCACTCTCACCACACACCCTCTCCTGTGTTTCTATTGGCTCAGACAGAGAGGGGGGTGAGAACCAACCTCAGGCCTATCATCACTCTCACCACACACCCTCTCCTGTGTTTCTATTGGCTCAGACAGAGAGGGGGGTGAGAAAAACAACAGGACTCATCTGACATCATCTGAGCCTCATAAAGAGTGGCTGGTGTGTTTTATGCACACATCTATACGCCACAGCTACCATACCATGGAATATCATCAAGAGCAACAATGTGTGTGTACGCATGCGTGTGTGTATGTATGCGTGTGTGTGTGTGTGTGTGTGTTTATGTTGGGTGTGAGAAGATTTTCAAACGCTAAGTCATGCAAGCCGGAAAATACTGCTCATAAACTTCCAACCAGCGTGAGCAACTGAACCGACAACCCTTCGGGCGTGCCAACACACACACACACACACACACCACGCTACTGAACATACCAAGCTACCAAACACTCCAAAACTCACCAGACACACCTATGATCACACCACAATGTTACCTACCACTTGACCTCTATGGTACTCTAATGGAACAATAGACCATTGAGTTTACAGACAGAACACTGAACAGATGCTATTCTGTGATGAGGAAGAATGGCTTGTATCTTCAATTCAGTCAGACATCATTTCCAGACCGAAGACCACAGCAGACGTACTCCTTTTGGAATGGAAATGACAATGTGCTTTCTTGGATTTGTCTCATCAACAACTAAAAGGTAATAGTCTACAATTGCAAATCAACACATAAAGTGGAAAGCAGTGTTTTTAGTTCGATTTTTTTAGGAGTCTAAAACGGGTCTATCGCTAAGTTTTATAGTGCTGGATCTTTTACGATCCACTATACAGGCACGCACGTCCCAGTGAAGAGCTCTCAGGCCCTAGACGGAGCCAACATGCCTAACCAACACTGCAAACCTGGGGAACACAGCGATGACGGACGGCTACCAGAGACACCAAGCAACGCTGCACACACACACACGCACACGCGCACACACACGGCATCAGCTATCAACACGTCCCTTATCAAGACCCATTCTTCTCTCTAGGGCTAACCACATTCTTCTCCTCATGTTACTTTCCTGCTGTCACTGCTTTCTCTGTACTTCTCTCTCCCTCTCCCCACCTCCATCAACTTCTAAACTTCTATCACCTTCCAGAATCCTGTCACATTCTATGGCCCTGCCACTCTCCACAATTCTGTCTCCAGGGCCGCACCATTCTGTCGTCCCCCCCCCCCCACACACACACACACTCGCACATTTTAGTGGCCCCCTCTCTTGGCGGCAGAGAGAAAATGTCATGCAATTCTACTCGTTTTGCCATGGGGCAGCGATAACTAAATTGTGAGCCCCCTGGAGGTATTTGGGCATGATTACTACAAGTTCACTGGCTAAACTAACTTACCAATCCCAAAAACTGTTAGCTGAAACGGCTGATTGAGTGTCTGTCAGTGACTGACATAACAAGAAAATAAATTGCTGGTCCACAACCCTATTTTGAACTTGCACCTTGTGTATACTCCCAGTCGGTATTAAATAGAACGTCGCGGCACCGCCCGCCTTGGGGGAAAACAACCCATGGTCACCTTGGTTACCCCATTGTCTCACAGCAAAAACTTGACCTCTTTCAAAAGCTATGTTCTTGTTGTCTGCTCCCTACCGTTCTCACTACTTAGAAAAACATACTATTGTAGGGCTTCCCTCATGCCCCTTTTCATGACGGCGCTAGCAGCCACGTGAGTCAGTGCTAGCTAGCTACTGAACTTGTGCCTTGTCTATTCTACTATTGTAACTCTGAGCCCCCCCCCCCCCAAAAAAAAAATCAAAAAAATAAAGGGCCCCCTAGTGGCCTGGAGCCCTAAGCGACCACTTATGTCACTTATGCCTGGAGCCGGCCCTGCCTGTCCCACTCCATTATCCCTTACAAATTGACGTCCCATTCCTCAACTCTGTCACATTCTATGTTTCTGTCCCATTCCAGAATTCTGTCACATTCCATCTGTCTGTCACTTTCTGTATTTCATTGTCATCCCATAAGTCTGTCAGAGCGCTGTCTGCCCCTCAGCCAGGCTGTGGAAAAAGGGAACGAGTGACAGAGAGGATGGAGGAGGTGCCATCAGAAACATGTCTCTCTTTTTCTGTTGTTTCCCTGAACTCTGCCTCTTTTAAAATAACAAAGGGCAGAGGGGGTGGCAGGTGGGGTACGGAGATGGAAGGAGGAGGAGGAAGAAGGAGGAGGACAGGGGGAAAGGCAGTCACCGAAACAGACGCTGACAGACAGAGAAAAAGGGTGAGCAAAAGAAAGAGGGGGGGAAAAGACAGAGACAGGCCGAGAGAAGAGAGAAAACCAGAGACATTTTTTTTCTCTCCAACGGGACAAAAGGTTACGGCATGACGGGGGTAGGTGTCAGGTGATGTGTGACAAGCCCAAATTAAAGATGACATAATGGTGGGGGCCGTCAGGGCCGGGGGCTGGCTGGGGGTCGGTGGAGGCAGGGGCCCGTGGCAGAGGAGCCCGGCTGAGATGAGCTGAGCCGTGCTGGGCTTGACTGGGCTGGGCAGCGGGGGGCTACCCCGCCGCGGGCTGCTACTCCATATGGAACGCGTTAGTCTAGCGCTGCTAATGAAATGCAGGCTGACGTCAGGCCGACACCAGCCCATTGTTTTGCTGCTTAATTTGTTATAATATTTGTCTTACAAACGAGGGCTTTTGCAGAGCGAGAAAGAGAGGAGGGTGTGGAGTTTTAGGCTTCAAATGAGTGAAGACAGAACTAAGGAAGGGCCTTAGTATGACAACCATAGGGAAGGGATCTTGAGGGTTTAGCATTAGCGATAGAGGTAGAGAGAGGCTTGAGGCCTTAGCATAAGTGCTAACAAGAGAAGAGCTCAGGGTTTCAGCATAAGGGTAGAGCCGTTTAAGTGGGAGGTTGTGCCCGGAGGTACATAGAGGTGTGTGGGTGGGTGTGTTTAGTGTGAATGGTGAAAGGGTGTGTTTATTGCTGATGTGGAGGAGGTCTTACTCACAAGCAAACACTTAATCTCAGTCTGTCTCAAGTGCCCCTCTCTTCCTCCATTCCTCTCTCTCTCTCTTTCTCAGTCTTTCACTCTCACTTTCTCATGGCTGGTACCTTCATTCACAAACAGACAGGCCTTCCCAAAAATAGTCTCTCTAGACCAGGCTAAAGAATGCCTTTGTTTTTCCCAAAAAATAAATGTGCTGTAATTGACTACCACCTGGGCATTTGGCTTGAGTCAGGGTGAGAAGGGAGGGGCACGGAGAGAGAGAGAGAGAGAGAGAGAGAGAGAGAGAACAAGGGGGAGGGAGGGAGGGAGGAGGGTATGCAGAAGGGAGAAAGGGGATGCGGCGGATGGGGGGGGAAATGAAAGAAAAGATGCGACATGAACCAACTGAGAGACAGAGGAAAGACGAGAGAGAAGGGGAGGTTGAGGGGGGGGATGGAAAGGGTGTGTATTATGTCCTTCTCTCCCCCCCCCTTTCTCTCTCTCTCTCCGACATGTCAATTCGAAGGTGCTTTATTGGCCTGAGTAATGATGAGAAGTGTTGCCAGGGTAATTACATAGCACATTAAAGCGTTTCATAAACATTACAGTTCCTCCTCTGCCCGGTGGCAAGGCTAAGGGGGCAGGGAGAGCAAAAAAAATACAAAATAAATAACAGAATGAGAGAAAGAAGGTGAGGAAGAGAGGAAGGGGAAAGGGCAACGGTGAGGGAGGAAAAATACAGGAAGAGGAGAGAATCAAAAGGAGGAGTAGAGAGGAAGAGGGAGGAGAGGACGAGGAGAGAAGCTTGGTTTTAGAGGTCCGTAGATTCCATCGTCGTCAGAACATGAAACGGCAACAACCAGGATCAGCCTCCAACATAAACCACAGCTGCTATTCACATCATCATTAACAGTGTAGCAGAACACACACACACACACACACACTGCTGCCACGAGCATTACACACTCGCATAACCTTAGCATACAACCTCACACACACCGCAGACACAAGCGTTACACACTTACACAACCACAGTGCAGCCGCGAGTCGTACAAACACTCACACACACCGCAGCACACGCCTTACACACACAATCTCCATGCACACAGCAGCCACAAGCCTCATACACTACAACTGACTACGTCCAAAAATACAGTGCAGCCTCACACCCTAAACTACATCCAACCAGTAGCTATGACTGGCATTCTACTGCAACTCACTAGATTGCAGTTGAGAGCCCAGTGATACTAGAATTTGCTATACCATCACTATTCAATAACACACAGATTTCACTAAAGGCTGCATAGTCAGGCCTTATATGGGGAGGCTAAAGGGCCTACCTACTACAGCATGTAAGCAGAGACGGATTGGCCATTGGGCAATTCTGGCAAATGCCAGATGGGCTGGTCCATAGTTAGCCCAGTGGGCCAGTCTTAATTGGGCTTTTTTTGTGCAAAACGATAATTATTTGACTAATAATGGAGGGGCCTAAAGGGAAGAAATGGGACAGTGTGTTTCCTGGCTGACTTCTGGTCCCAGTCCATCACCGCCTGTCTATAATGAGAGATGGCTGACTGTGAGAACGTAGAGGGAGATGAATAACTAATCATGAAGAACCCTGCTGACATGATTCCAAACAAGCATGAAACACTTCAGCTTGAAAGTGTCAAAGAAAAGTTATTCCAGCACTCAGCTGGTCTATGTATAGACACTTTCCAACAACAGCTGCGTCGGATTCCCGGACACGGAACGCAAACGTTCAGTATTAATCTCACTGAAAGCAAGAGAACCAGACCAGGCTCTGTATGCCACCAACATCGCCGCTAATGAAAACAATATTTCTCATTTCTCTTCATCTCTTGCGGCGCGGTATCGCACAAACGGCCCTCGTTAATTAATTCCTGGTGTCGCGCCGTCGCAGCTGCTGGGGGATCTCATCTTCCAGACGTGGACAAGTGGTGAACAGGTTCCCATTTCAAAGCCAGCGCACTGTGCACATTCCACAACTCGAATGTACAAAAACATTTCGTAAGAAGAGCCCCGGTCATCAAAGCCGCTTTATTAAGTGTCTCATACATTGACACGTTGGGGAACGGCTGAGACTTGGCTCGTAATTAACAGAGCGGGGATATGTATCCCAGGAACCGATGTTAGGCTGATATCTCACCATCTGACCAGAGGGGGTCACGTATTAATGAAAACCACACAGCACGCTGTCCAAAGATCACACACACACACACACGGCACTGCTCCCCAACCCCCCCCCCCCCAAAAAAAATAACCCAATCCATCAGTCTTTCAAAGTTAAAGGGATACTTAAGGATTTTTGACAAGGCCATTTATCTACTTCCCCGGAGTCAGATGAACTCGTGGATACCATTGTTATGTCTCTATGTCCGGTATAAAGGAAGTTAGAGGTCGTTTTGTGAGTCGATGCTAACTAGCGTTAGCGCAATGACCGGAAGATAATAATTGTGCTAGTGCTAGTCAGCAACTTCCTTCAAACTGCACACAGAGATAAAAAATGGTCTCCACGAGTTCATCTGACTCTAGGGAAGTAGATAAAGGGCCTCATTGCCAAAATCCCGAAGTATCCCTTTAAGAGTATAAGCCTTTGCACTAGACCAACCTAAAACCAAGATATCCTGGAGATAGCAGTGTCCTTGTAGCAATTGAGGGGGATCCGGCCTAACCAACTATACCTGGCCTAACCAGTAACCATCCCAAAATAAACCCATACCCTTCACCTTCCAAACTTGTCTCTGCTAACCCCTATTCACCTGAGGACCCTCCTGTCGTGATCAATGAAGGGCTCTAACCTGTGACCTCACAGCTGGGGCCAGAAGTTTTACCTCACCTTGTGATCTGTCAATGAAATACTCCGGGCTCTACCAATATCATAGGGTATAACCTATCCTAAAGACTATAGTTAGGACCCAGAGTTTTTCCAGGTCAGGTCACATGGTCAGGAAAACCTTGTGTCTCTGGTCGTATCAAGAGCCTAGTGTTCTAGCCTCCATATTGACCTTGGGGTCAAGCCAGAATGCCCTCATATAATCAGAGCGCTGTTTGGGGATTTGTTCTAGCGTGATAGAGAAAGGGCAGGCTCACGCAATGCACCCTGGGTCTTTGTCTGGGCGCTGGCAGTATTGACGAGCACTGATCGATGTTAATTGCTAGATGGAATGGCCCTAAGGAGGCAGCAGCCTGCAGATCTGGCTGGTTGGTCATCCTCATCCCTGAAAAGAAAGAAAGACAGACAGAAAGAAAGAAAGGAAGAAAAGAGAGAAAGAGAGAAAGAAAGAGAAAAAGAAAGAAAGGCAGAGCAAAGGTCAGACCCACACAGCAGCAGCCACTGGACTACACACACATGCTCTCATTCACTTTAATAATGAGTAGAGAGAGGAACACAAAGGCATAGCGTCCATCAATGCCAAGTCTATTCAAATCAGGGAGAGGGTATATGCAAAATATACGCTGGAGTGTGTCTCTTTTTTTGAGAAGTGTGTGAGTGTCGGTTGGTCTATATCTGAAAGTGAGACTTACAGGTAACTGCCAAAATGAAGGAAACACCAACATAGAGTGTCTTAATAGGGCGTTGGGCCACCAACAGCTTCCACTCGCCTTGATTCTACAAGTGTCTGAAAATCTATTGGAGGGATGCGACACCATTCTTCCACAAGAAATTCCATCATTTCTTTTTTTTTATGGTAGTGGAAAACAGTCTCAGGAGCCACTCCAGAATCTCCCATAACTCTTCAGTTGGGTTGAGATCTGGTGACTGAGACACACACACATCAAATCAAATCAAATGTCATTTGTCACATGCTTCTTCAACAACAGGTGTAGACTAACAGTGAAACGATTACTTCCAAACAATGCAGAGAAAATGCGAAAAATATTAGCACAAGGAATAACGCAATGAGTAACGATAACTTGGCTGTAGAAGCTGTTCAGGGTCCTGTTAGTTCCAGACTTGGTGCATCTGTACCACTTGCGGACATTGGGGGACTATGCATGCTACCCTAAGGGGCCCCCATGTTGAGGGTCAGCGTGGCAGGTGTGTTGTTGCCTACCCTGGCGGCCTGTCAGGAAGTCCGGGATCCAGTTGCAGAGGGAGGTGTACAGTCCCAGGGTCCTGAGCTTAGTGATGAGAGGGCACTATGGTGTTGAACGCTGAGCTGTAGTCAATGAACAACATTCTCACATAGGCATTTCTCTTATCCAGGTGAGAGAGGGCAGTGTGGAGTGCAATAGAGATTGCGTGCTCTTTGGATCTGTTGGGGCGGTATGTGAATTGGAGTTGGTCCAAGGTGTCTGGGATGATGGTGTTGATGTGAGCCAAGACCAGCCTTTCAAAGCATTTCTTGGCTACAGATGTGAGTGCTACAAGGGGATAGTCATTTAGACAGGTTACCTTGGTGTTCTTGGGCGCAAGGACTATGGTGGTCTGCTTGAAATATGCAGGTATTACAGATTGGGCTAGGGAGAGGTTGAAAATATCAGTGAAGAAACTTGCCAGCTGGTCAGCGCATGCTCTGAATATGCATTCTAGTAATCTGGTCAGTGCATGCTCTGAATATGCGTCCTAGTAATCCGTCTGGCCCCGCGGCCTTGTGACTGTTTAAAGACCTTATTCACATTGGCTACGGAGAGTGAGATCACATAGTCGCCCGGAACAGCTGGTGCTCTCATACATGGTTCAGTGTTGCTTGCCTGTTATTTAGCTCATCTGGTAGGCTTGCGTCACTGGGCAGCTTGCAGCTGGGTTTACCTTTCTAAATCCATGATGGTTTGCAAGCCCTGCCACATCCAACAAGCGTCAGAGCCAGCGTAGTAGGATTCAATCTTAGTCCTGTATTACCACTTTGCTGGATCGTGGGAGGTCATAGCAGGATTTCTTAGAAGCATCCGGATTAGTGTTCCACTCAGATGTTGCCTGTTATTTTTTAAAATCTTTATTTAACTAGGCAAGTCAGTTAAGAACAAATTCTTATTTTCAATGATGGCCTAGGAACAGTGGGTTAACTGCCTTGTTCAGGGGCAGAGCGACAGATTTGTACCTTGTCAGCTCGGGGACTTGAACTTGCGACCTTTCAGTTCCTAGTCTAACGCTCTAACCACTAGGCTACCTGCCGCCCCATGGCTTCAGGTTGGGATATGTACAGTATATATTGTCACTGTGGGGACAACGTCATCGATGCACTTATTAATGAAACCGGTGACTGATGTGGTAAACTCCTCAATGTTTTTGGATGTATCCCGGAACATATTCCAGTCTGCGCTAGCGAAACAGTACTTTAGCTTAGCATCCACTTCATCGGACCACTTCCTTATTGAGCGCGTCATTGGTACTTCCTGTTTGAGTTCTTGCTTGTAAGCAGGAATCAAAAGGATAGAGTTATTGTCAGAGAGGGCAAGGGAGAGCCTTGTTTGATTTTCTTGGAGTGGAGTATTTCTTTATTCATTTTATTTTTTATTTCATCTTTATTTAACTAGGCAAGACAGTTAAGAACAAATTCTTCTTTACAATAATGAATTAGGCTAAACCCTAACCCGGACGACGCTGTGCCAATTGTGTGCCACCCTATGGGACTCCCAATCACGGCTGGTTGTGATACTGCCTTGAATCAAACCAGGGTCTGAAGTGACACCTCCAGTGCCTTAGATTGCTGCACCACTCGGGAGTAAAGGTGAAGAGTTTTGTCACCTCTAGTTGCACAAGTGACATGCTGGTAAATATGAGGTAAAACAGATTTCTGTTCCCTGCATTAAAATCACTGGCCACGAGAAGCACCACATCTGGATGTGCATTTTCTTGTTTGCTTATGGCCCTATACAGCTCATTGAGTGCGGTGGTCTTAGGGCCAGCATCGGTTTGTGGTGGTAAATTGACAGCAACGAAAAATATAGATGAAAACTCTCTTGGTAGATAGTATGGTCTGCAGCTTATCATGAGATATTCGAACTCGGGTGAGCAAAAAGTCAAGACTTCCTTAAAAACATTAGAGATCGCTCACCAGCTGTTGTTAACAAAGAGACACAGCCCTCCCCCCTTTCGCCTTACCCCAGGCTGCAGTCCAGTCGAGAGAACGCATGGGAAAACTCAGAGAGTTGCATGTTATCCATGTCCTTGTTCAGCCACGACTCCGCGAAAACAGATAATATTACAGTTCTTCAGGTCCCGTTGATAGGATAGTCTTGAGCAGAGCTCGTCCAGTATGTTTTCTAGGGATTGTACGTTCACCAATAGAACGAGGGTAGAGGCGGTTCATTTGCTCGCCAACATAGTCTCATCAGGATGCCAGCTCGTTTGCCTCTCTTGCGCCGTCGCTTCCGCTTTGGAATCCCAGGCCTGGTCCAGAGTAAGCAAAACCTCCAGAGCTGCCCGACTCTAAGTAGAAATTCTCATTCAAATCTAGGTTAGTGATCGCTGTTCTGATGTCCTGAAGATGTTTTCGGTCATTGAAAAATAATGGCAGAGACCTTATGTGCAAAACTGCTAAGATCAGCGTAAAAAGACCCCACACACAATAGGTCTGTAGCCCATAAAACAGCTGCTATCCACTGCAGCGTCATCTCTCGCACGCGCACCTTTGTTAAACCCCCTGTGTTCCTTTGAGACCCCACTTTCAAAGTCACTGAGATCTCTTCTTCAAGCCATGGTAGCCAACATAATGGGCGACTGAGCATTTCTATACATGACCCTGTGCGTGTGCGTGTGCGTGCGCACGCATTTAAAACATCTTAGCTGAAGATCAATAGCCAGGAGCTGCAGAGGCAAGGACATGGGCGATCAATACACTCCCTCGCTGCAAACAGAGCGACAGTGGGAGGTGATAAAAAAAAAAAGACAGAGGGGGATTAAAGAGACAGATAGGGAAGGCAGAAAATGAATGAGGGAAAGACTTACGTGACAGAGGGTGAGGAAGAGAAGGAGAGAGAGGAGAAAAAAAGGAAGAAAAATATAAATGTGTGTAAGGTAGACAAATGAAAGCCCTGAGGAACTTTTAGATGTGGTCTCATATTTCAGTTGACTATTTCGCTCTAGACTTATCTTTCGCCCATTCGAAAAAAATTGCATCTGTTGGTTAGCTGACTACACGACGGCTGTCAGCCAGCACATCAAAAACTCATTCATCAAGGTGACGCCTTTCTTATACCACTGCAAAGCTAGATACCCACAAAAGGCGCTCAAAGTGAAATAGACTCCCTGAAGTCACTCCTCGTGATGAGGCCTTTCTGCAGCTCTCTGGTCAGTCTAATAAAGAGCATGTTAATATAGCACAAATGACCGAGGGCAAGCTGGAGCAAACGGATGCCACCTGCTCCCTTTGTGGTGTGTTGTAGCAGCAGCGGTGTGCGTCTGTTTGAACCTGTTGTCCAGCGGGCTGTGGTCAACCAGGTGGTTCAAAATAAGTGCCCTCCTGCCCTGGCCTGGCTAGCTGGACACCAGGCAGGCCAGAGGAGCAAACTATCCACCCAGACACAGGTGCAGGGAGGGGAAGAGGGCCAGTAGGAGAGGAGGGCCAGGAGCTCTTCTATTGAGCATGACTTAAAAGCCAGTCAACCACAGTACCCCTACCCAGCACTATGAAGCCACGTAGCCTGTGTGTGTGTGTGTGTGTGTGTGTGTGTGTGTGTGTGTGTGTGTGTGTGTGTGTGTGTGTGTGTGTGTGTGTGTGTGTGTGTGTGTCTGCGCGCGAGCGAGCAACTTTGAAAAGCCAAGAAATCTGCCCCCCCCATTTCATATCTGCCCCCCTCACCCCACACAAGTGAGTGAGAACCCAATCTCTCCTGCAGTGTGTGTGTGCGTGCGCGTGCGCGTGCGCGCGCGCGTGTGTGTGTGTGTGTGTGAATGAAAGGTATGGAATGAGTGTTGTGTTGGCTTGGCTGACCGTCTGCGGTTCTGTGGCGGTGAGAGGGAGGGTTGGGAGCGCAGAGCGGGCGTTGCTGCCGAAATCCCTGAGAAATGTTCGTTTTGGATCCGAGTCCATGCTTACATACCGCCCTCCCGCTTTTCAAGCGGACTGTCTCTCATTCTCTGTTTCATTTTCCCCTCAAGGTTTAAGTTATAAGTTATGAAACGAAGAGTCACAAAACATCACTTTTCAAAGCGGTAATTATTTACTTGGAGGGTCTGCTCTGCTAGTCGTGCCCCCACCCCGCTCTGGCGGTCTCGCCTCAGCCCACACTCCCCACCATGGGTCAGGGGCAGAGGGATGGCAATGGTCGGGTTTCTTTTTAACTGAGGTGAGAAGTAATCGGAGGGCAAAAGTGACTCGCCCCTGTTATTCCCCAATGACTAGTGAAAGGTGCCAAAAAGCGCAGAGAAACCCACATAAACCCGTGTTTTGTGGAGATTTGTAAAAACGAAGCCCTGTTCCCCCTTCCTCCTTTGTTGCAGCCAGTGACATTTCCAACATTTCCAGCCTTTGGTGTAGTTGGTCGGCATCACATAGCGACTGACTAATCTCATTTTGATCCAATAAGTGTGTGTGTGTGTGAGAGAGAGGGAGAGAAAGAGGGGAAGCAAGGGGAGAGAGAGAGAGCAGACGCGAGAGAGAGGGGGGGGGGGCTGGTGGTGGGTGGGAGGGGTGGATTGATCCACGGCTGTTAAAATCTTGTTCTGTTTTTTTTCTTGGAGGTTTGTGCCTGCCGACTGACTCGCCTCTCCCTTACAGCACTCCCATCCACGGTAAAGACGAGCTTTTTGCGGAAGGAAAACGCTTTTTATATACATGCTGTAGCTGGAGAATAGACGCAGCTGTGTTCTTTCCGTATTTTCTCCTGTGCTTTCCTCTCGTCACTGAATGAAAGAGGGAGGCTGTGAGAGACACAGAGAGAGAGAGAGAGAGAGAGGGGAGAGACGGTGCAGGTTCTGGGGTGATCTGTCAATGTGATTAGGTAAACGTCGTTGAAGCGCATGCATTCACTTGTATTTCTTTACAAACAGGAGAAGTAGACCTGTCTCTTCTGCACTGCAACGGTCGGTTCCAACTGAGCCACCCAGACTTTGGTGCCTTTACAGGAAAACTGCTAACTTTCTACGTTTAAAAAATTACTAAAAAGATCGGATTGCATTTTTTCCTTCAAACATTTTTGAGGTGATGTCATCGCGCTCTGTTTTGGCTGGTATTGTGCCGGAGCTCAGGGAGGACCGCAGCCAGGCAACCAGCGGTTGAAACGGCCGGGGAAGTCCGAGAAATCAGGTGCAGAGAGCGCCTGTCATTTCCGTGCTGTCGCGGGTGGCTGGGTCCGCCACCCAGTCACAGCTGTTCCCATCCTCTCCAACTCCCCCTCCCTCCATCCCTACCTCTCTCTCTATCTATCTCCCTCCCCTCCTCCCTTTCATTCAACTCTCTCCATCTCCGTCTGAGCTGGACCGCTACGGGCTCTTATCCACATTATTTGACACTGTTGTTCGGTGTCCCCGGGGCCAGAGACTTCGTGACCCATCGTGGGGTCGCAGCCATGACCGAGCCCGCCCTGCAGCACCCGGCGCCCGCAGAGGCCCCTTCTTCACGTCGCCCTCGCCTCCAGCCCGTCCAGGTACCCCACCTCCCGCAGCGCCTGGCATTGCCTCGCAGGGACTAGAGACCTTAGACGTGCTCCAGCCTGCGTCCAGACTACCACTCCTCCTTTTACCATCCCTCATTCTGCGTCTCATCTCTTCAAATTCGTCTCTAATGTGGAGTGCTCTCAGAATAAAGTTATTGACCTAGTATACGCTTTATTGTCGCACTAAAACACCAATACGAACGTGGATTACGCATAAGATTACCGGGAGAAAACATCGTCACTAAATCACATTGGAGTGATTTTGACTGACATTAGTTTCATTATTGATACGTAGCAGGTGAGTCAATTGGAGTTTAGCCTCTATGAGTCGTGAACGCGCTTTCACCTGTTCCTCTCCAGCCCGGAGGTGCGCAACTGTTTGATGACCTAACCTCCCCCCGCGCCCCGCCCCTCCCCGTTGCACCGGCCACCGTGACAGCCAAGCGAGGTAGCCCTCCAGTCATAGTGGCACGGTCCACCACCGCCCCACAACCCGCCCTGCCCGCGCCCTCACACCCACGCCGCCGATGCCAACGGGAGTGTCCGCTGACTCTTTGACCCTCCACTCCGTCCAGCGGATTATAAATACACAAGTGAACTCTCCGGACTGTCGGACCGGCTCTAACCGAGCGAGGCGATTGACTCTGGGCGAAGTTCCTTAGTGGAGGGGGGAAGCGATGCGGTCCCTTCTCTCCACGCTGGCTGTCTTGTAAGTCCCTCTAACCATTTATCAAGAATGTTATTGCCATATAAGCACATTCTGTTTGATTGTTGCAGTGTGTTGTTTAGTCCTTGACCATATGGACACGGCAGTTTTTGATGGGCATGATTCATGGATGTTCTGGCCTGGGTATTCGACGTCTCATCTCTTCCCATCGGTCACCATAGAAACGTGTCAAAGAAGGTGATTGGCTAATGAGTCAGGGTCACTGGGTCAAGGTTGGTGCTGTGCCATCCATAGGACTTGTCATAAACACTTTTATAACTGTTTATTACTGGTGTAGATGTTGACCATTTCAATTGGATCTCGGTCTATATGATGTACAGTAATATCGTTTGATCATAGTCTGCAACCATATTTAATTGAACATGTGAAATACTTGCCAACTGCAGCTATGTGAAAGGATACAGAATGAAGCCAGGGATTTCATTTGTCTTTCATTGTGTCCATTGTACTTCTCCCAGATGGTAGTCATCTCCAGATAGTTCATCACTCTCTCTCTCTCTCTCTCTCTCTCTCTCTCTCTCTCTCTCTCTCTCATAAATGGATAACAACCTAACAGTGTCTCCACCACCTCTTCTACGTTATCTTCTCCTCTGCCATGCAGGCTCTCTTTTTATTTCCCCCTCACTCACCGAGACCACAGCTACTAACTGCTGCTCCACACAAACGTTACATCTATGATCATCAACATATTATCTTGCCTGGCTAATTTCTGCTCTACACAAACTCAAGCATTGGTTCAACGGTCTAGACTCGGAGCTACTGCTCCGCACTGGGGCCTATTTCACCTCTGACCACAACACCACAATGAGACCTATGGTGCTATTCTTTTAGAAAACACTGCTGCACGCTGGGACCCGCTGCTACTCTAACCACTGCTCCACACTGGGGCCCGTTACTGCTTTCACCACCACTGAGACTTACTGCTCTGCTTTTCAAACCACAACTCCGCTCTGAGGCCTACTGCTCTGCACTGAGGCCTACCACTCTAACCATTTCTCAACAGTGAGGCCCACTACCTCAGCCATTGCTCCACGCCGGAGCTCCGTATTTCGGCCCACTCTACCTTAACGTCTACTCAACATGGGAGAACTTCAGAGACACAGGTTTATGATGACAGCTTGATGCTTGTTTTGGCACAGGTCCAACGGATAACCAGGTTTTCCATTGGTCCCTCTTATAGAACTATAACTCCCTCTTACAGTCTCTTTTCATCTCTATCTTTGTTACTCTCCCTCTCTTCTTCATTTCTTCTGTCTTCGCTTTCTCTGCTCTCCATTTCCTCACTGGCATACTGTGAGTGTCTGTGGTCTGGAAGAGAGAGGTAGAATCCAGAACTGAAGCACTTTTCTCTCCGTGTCCTCGGCAGCAGTGCAGCAGGGGTGTTTTAACAGCTGAGAGTCCTCACAATGCACAGACATCACCACTTTTACAGCTGCGCAGGCAGAATGCAGCTTTGGTTCCCCTGGTGTCTGCATCTGTGAGCAGCCCCTATGAGCTGATACACCAGCTAAGGGAAAGATCATCAGTGTACTGTTGCATAGGAAGGAGTTTGGCTTCTTGTTGGTGTGGGTTGTAGTATGTGGGTTGAGTGAGTCAAGAGTGAGGTACATGTATGTCTCCGAGTACGCATCAGTGGATGGATGCCCGACTGTTCTCGTTTTCACGATCTCGCTTTCTGTCTCTCACACCACAGAAAATGGGGACACCCTTCTTTTTCTCCAGCCGCAGTACTTGTACAGTAGGAGTAGTCTCTCTTTCTCCCCGCCCTGTCACTCCATCCCTATCTCTCCCCGTACACAGACACCTCTCCCTCACTCTCACCCTGCAGTGCATCAGTCTTTCCTTCAGCCCAGCTGTCAGCTGCCTGCTCCCCCTGTGCGTACACACATACACACATCCAGCACACATCTCCACATCTGCGTGTGTGAGGCCATGACAGTGTGTGGGGGGAGTCTCCTCCATCCCTAAACACTGAGCATGGTACAGGAGAGAGAGGGAGGGGGGAGAGTGAGAGATAGATAGGACAGTGGAAGGGAGAGAGGGAGACTGGTAGACCTAGAGATATGTGAGAAGGACGAAGGGAGAAATCAGATAGGAGAGAAGAGAGAAACCGATAGGAGAGAATATAGAAACAGGTAGGAGATAAACAGGTAGGAAGGGAGAGCGAAACAGGTAGGAGAGGAGAGCGAAACGGGTAGGAGAGAATAGAGAAACAGGTAACAGAGAAACAGGTAGGAAAGGAGAGCGAAACGGGTAGGATATTAGAGAGAAACAGGCAGGAGAGGAGAGAGAAACGGGTAGGAGAGGAGAGAGAAACAGATAGGAGAGGAGAGAGAAACAGGTAGGAGAGGAGAGAGAAACAGGTAGGAGAGGAGAGAGAAACAGGTATGTACTGCATTTGGCAACACTTCACTCAACAAGCTTGCCTCTCCATGCTGTATTGTAGAACACACACAGAGAGAGAGAGTGAGAGAGAGAAAGAGAGAGATAGGGGAGACAGTGCATGTTCTTCTCCACAGCACGCACACACACAAGTGATATTATGGCTACTTCCACAATGGCACAGTACAGTCATGTAGGGGTCAAGAGGTGGTTGTGGGAGAGGTGTCAGTCAGTCAGAGGGTTTCCCTGGCTGTGTTTCCCTGGCTGTGTTTCCCTGGCTGTGTTTCCCTGGCTGTGTTTCCCTGCTGCTCTGATGGAGCATCTGCTGGAGGAAAACATGGAGGCTCTGGGTGTTGTCCCTGACTGACCCTGGACGTCTGTCTGTTTGTCTGTCTCGCATGTCGCCATGCCAACTACACACCACCCCATCCTGTAACTAATCCCACCTACAGAATGTCTGTTGATAGACACCTACAGAATGTCTGTTGATAGACAGCTACAGAATGCCTGTTGATAGACACCTACAGAATGCCTGTTGATAGACACCTACAGAATGCCTGTTGATAGACACCTACAGAATGTCTGTTGATAGACACCTACAGAATGAATGTTGATAGACACCTACAGAATGTCTGTTGGTAGACACCTACAGAATGTCTGTTGATAGACACCTACAGAATGTCTGTTGATAGACACCTACAGAATGTCTGTTGATAGACACCTACAGCATGCCTGTTGATAGACACCTACAGCATGCCTGTTGATAGACACCTACAGCATGCCTGTTGATAGGCACCTACAGCATGCCTGTTGATAGACACCTACAGCATGTCTGTTGATAGACACCTACAGCATGTCTGTTGATAGACACCTACAGAATGTCTGTTGATAGACACCTACAGAATGTCTGTTGATAGACACCTACAGAATGTCTGTTGATAGACACCTACAGAATGTCTGTTGATAGACACCTACAGAATGTCTGTTGATAGACACCTACAGAATGTCTGTTGATAGACACCTACAGAATGTCTGTTGATAGACACCTCTTCTTAGGTCAAGTGTCAAGGCTGGTGGTTCTGCTGATATCAGAATAAGGGTGTCAAGGTTTCGGAACCAGCAACTGTCTGTCTCTTGTAGCACAAAAAACAGTTGAAAATGCATGCACTCACTACTGTAAGTTGCTCTGGATAAGAGGGTCTGCTATATGACAAAAATGTCAAACAAAAATGTAACATCTGAGGGAGCGGGAGTCCCGCAGTCCAGCCAGAAGCTCTCTCTGGTTTCCCAAGGATAGGTCTCAGTGTTGTGGAAGGGACCAGACGGAGGGAAGGAGAGGAATCATTGGATCGGAGATATACTCAACCTATTTTCTCTTTCCAGATGTATCCAGATGTTGCTGGTGATGTGCAATCCATTGCAGGTGAGAAGCTAGATATGCGTGCGTGTGTTTGTGTGAGTACATGTTTGTATGGATATGTGTGTATGTCAATAAACGTGTCTCGAACAAAGGACCTTCAGATTTTTTGCGTCGCTGTTCATCTTGTCCTCGTATTCCTCCCACAAGGATGGAGGGAGTGGGGGGATAGGAGAGAACATGCAGTAGCAGTATGCTTACTGGTACCCGTGTGTCCCGTGTGCGCAGCAGGTGTTTGGCGTGGATGGGGTTAACTTCAGCGTGCACGTGGAGAACCAGACCCGGGTGAGAGACGCTATGAGCCGGCGGCACCACCGGGTCTACCAGCTCTACAGCCGCACCAGCGGCAAACACGTCCAGGTGCTGGGGAGACGCATCAGTGCCCGCGGAGAGGACGGAGACAAATATGGTAAGACACACACACACACAGACACAGACAGGCACACACAAGCACACACACGCCTCAATCCTCCCAGCCTTGGCAGTGGGCAGTGGAGCTTGTCTCCGGAGCACAAAGACCTCATCGACCAACTGCTGACTCAATGATTCACCAGAGAGATACACAGAGAGAGAGAGAGAGTGAAAGAGAAAGAAAGCAGGAGAGGGGGGGAGAAGCCTGCCAGGTAGAGTGTTAGGCAGTGTTAGAAACTCATCTCCTCCATCGATCTATCCATTGATTTTTCATCCTCCCCGTTGTCTTCTCTGGGTTTAAAACAGCAGGCTGCCTCCCCCTCCCCTCCCTCGTCCATCCCTCCCCCACTCCTCCCTCCCTTCCCCTTTCTCTCTTTGTCTGTAATTATGCCTAACCCATTCTTAAACCACGGAGGATCAATGCAGGAAGAAAAAAAAGCCCACTGTTAACGCTGGTGTTCATGTTCCTGTGTAGATGAATGGGGTTCATGTTACCAGCTCTCCCATTCACAACCATGCTCTTCACAAACATACCACTTCAAGACCAGCCTTATTACTGCTCCAGGAGCAGATCTGTTCTTGACAAATGCTTCTCAAAAGAAGAAAGACTGTGGTTAACGCCATCAGGCAATGGCAGTAAAGCATTGTGAGAGGAAAAAAGAACAGAGAACGAGGGAGAGAACAGAGAGGAGGTTTGACGGTGCAAACATGTAGAGGGGGAGAGAGAGAGAGGAGGGGAGAGTTACGGGAAGAAGAGGGAGAGAGAAGGGTATTGATTTCTTGTGACCCCTTTGTTGACTAAGGTCATGTAGGAACCATTTTAGGGATTTCTTTTAAAAACAGGCACAAGCACTCTCTCTAAAGACATTGAGTCAGGGCAGTGTTATTACAAGAGAAGGGGAGCAGTACTTTAATATACACTGAATCAGCTTCACAATGGCATGATGAACACACACACACACCACACACTCTTAAAACAACAATCCCTCCTGCAGTGTTTGCTACACTTCTTCTTTTGTAGCCTCGCTCTGTCGGCTGTCTTCCTGTATCTTTTGTTTTATATGAGTCCCATTTGTGATGACCAGTCTCGTCAGGCCGTCTTTGAACAGGCTTCTCTGACAACTAACCATCTACTCACCCAAATGTCTGCCTGTCCTCGCTTTGCCATCTGCCCGTGATTGATCTGTTAGTATAACCTAGGCTATAATCCGTCGCTCTGTCAAGTTGCGTCCCTCCTCCTCCCTTATTTTCTGTCCCTTTTTAGTTTTTTGGTGCTCTACCTGTCTGTGGCTCTAACGTCTGTCTGTCCCTTTGTCTGTCCCTTCACAAGCCCAGCTTGTAGTGGAGGCCGACACCTTTGGTAGCCAGGTGAGAATCCGTGGCAAAGAAACCAACTTCTACCTGTGCATGAACCGCCGCGGCAAGCTGGTGGGAAAGGTGAGACCTCTTCCGTTTTCATGAATCACAACAATATACCAAAAAAAGTGCTGTTTGGAAGCATTCCTGAGCATTCAGTTTTTTTGTTCAGATTGATTGAGTTCACATGGATTGCTGATCTGCCTCCTCTTGTCTCTGTGTCTCTGTGTGTGTGTGTGTGTGTGTGTGTGTGTATTCGTGTCTCTGTTCTCTCAGAAGGCCAGTAATAAAAGTGAAGACTGCGTGTTCGTGGAGAAGGTTCTAGAGAACCACTACACCGCATTGATGTCATCACGCTACGCAGGCTGGTACGTTGGCTTCACCAAGCGGGGGCGACCTCGCCGCGGCCCCCACACGCTGCCCAACCAGCAGGACGTCCACTTCATGAAGCGCTTCCCGCCCGGGGAGTACCCTGAAACCACGCCCTTCCGCTTCACCACGGTCAACAAGAGGAGCAAGAGGGTCCGTGCCACCGGGCCCCGCTAGCAGCTAACGCCAATGGTTACCCTCCATCCACTGCCACCTGTACCTGCTTATTCAGTAATCGCTAACGGGATAACATTGACCCTTCCTCTGGACTTTAATACATGCTAATTGGCTAACCTGAAGCTAATCGATAATGGGATAACATTGACCCTTCCTCTGGACTTTAATACATGCTAATTGGCTAACCTGAAGCTGATCGATAGTGGGCCAGTGATACGCCCACACTCTTGACCCCACCTAACCCTTCCCGCTACTGGGATAACATGTACCCTCCTCTGTACCCTGATTGGTAGGTTTACTAACTGTGCTAGTGCCGCAGTATATCCACTAACTTGACACTTGGCCCTGCTAAGCCGTCACTGCCCCAGGCTCCACGATCTCTGTCCATTGACTGAAGGCCACTAGCTTATAACCCTGCTATCCCAACTAGCCCATCGACCTGGCCCACTCCCCTGCCAGACCCAGAAACTATGACAAGGCCCCTGAAAGCTAGCTAAACTGATGACCAGGCTTTCCAACTTGTCTAGGCCTCGTTTCCCTCCAACCTCCAAGCTTGAACATAAAGGTGCTATTGCACTGTCACTGGCCAGTTAATCTCTAGTTTACAACGGACAAACCAAAACCGGTCACTTTGCTGGTTTAACAAGCAGCCATGCTTTAAGGTAAACACTATTGCTCTGCTAAACAAGAATGAGTTCAGTGTGTTCTCGAAACTGCGGGTTTAAACTCCTTCCGAGGGCTAAAATGTAGCTGAGCTAGCTACACTGTGATAGCCCCAACCTTACTCACAGGCTTGGACCAGTACAGCTATCTGACGCTGTCCAGGACTCACTGGATGATACCTACTAATGGACCAAAAGACAGAGACAGGAGAGACAGACAGATGGACAGACTGAAAGTCCATGAGACAGTGGCGTCATGAGAGAAACTGTGGAGCAACAGGTGGACAAACAGCACGAGGAACACAGGAGTGGGGATCAAGCCACAGTACGGGACTAGACAGAATGGCACTGTGGAAAAACGGATGGACTGCTTTGACGCACTTCTCTCTGTCCCCCCCCCCTTGGTGAGAAGAATCTGTGAGACTTGGGGTGAATGTATGTACAGTATGTGAGTGTAAGGGCACCAAAAAACATTTGGGGGGGGAATCTGGAAAGGGACTAGAGGCCTAAATTATCCCTAGGTAACCTCCCCCAGCAACTCTCTGAAGTGACGGAAGCTTTATTAAGAACTGGAATGTACAAACCAAGCTGAACCAAAAACAAACCAAATCTAATGACAACCAAAGACAACTGGAGACCAGCGACATGACACCTCCCCAATTCCCACTGCCAGGACAGAATACCCTCTTCTTATAGGATCAGAGGGTGATGACGGGCGCGTGGGGGAAGGGTGCCTTCTCTTCATATATGCGTTGCTATAGAAACGACCCAGGGGATGACGCTCCTGTGCGATACCATGGATACAGAATGCTGCTACCAGGACATTCAGTGGAACACCAAAGTCTTATACACAAAATATAAAGGGAACAATTTATTAAAAGTTATATAAAGATGACAAAAAAACCTAAATAAGCGATCTTTTTATGATTGTTACTATAATTGTTGATATTATTATTATTATAAAATTATTTCTTTTATTTATTTCAGCTCTGTGTGCAGCAGTCTTTCTCAAGTCAGTAAATCTGCTTACAGAAACATGTCTACTGTGTCATAAAGCATCTATACACAGCACAGGATGTTGGTGGCACCTTAATTGGGGAGGACGGGCTCGTGGTAATGGCTGGAGCGGAATGGTATTAAATATATCAAACAAATCAAATCAAATTTTATTGGTCACATGCACATGGATAGCAGATGTTATTGCAAGTATGGCGAAATGCTTGTGCTTCTAGTTCCCGACATTGCAGCAATATCTAACAAGTAATCTAACAATTCCACAACTGCTACCTAATACACACAAATCTAAGTAAAGGGCTGGAATAAGAATATGTAAAAATAAATATATGGATGGGCCATGACCTACCGGCATAGACAAGATGCAGTAGATGGTATAAAATACAGTATATAGATCTGGGATGAGTAGTGCAAGATATGTAAACATCATTATTAAAGTGGAATTAATAAAGTGACTAGTGATCCATTTGTTAGAGTGGCCAATGATATCAAGTCTGTATGTAGGCAGCATCCTCTCTGAGTTAGTGATTGCTGCTTAACAGTCTGATGGCCTTGAGATTGAAAAATAGCTTATATCTCTTGGTCACAGCTTTGATGCACCTGTACTGACCTCACCTTCTGGATGGTAGCGGGGTGAACAGGCAGTGGCTCGGGTGGTTGTTGTCCTTGATGATCTTTTTGGTCTTCCTGTGACATCGGGTGCTGTAGGTGTCCTGGAGGGCAGGTAGTTTGCCCCCGGTGATGCGTTGTGCAGACCGCATCACCCTCTGGTGAGCCCTGCGGTTGTGGGCGGTGCAGTTGCCATACCAGGCGGTGATACAGCCCGACAGGATGCTCTCACTTGTGCATCTGTAGAAGTTTATGAGGGTTTTAGGTGACATGGTTTCCATGTGTTTGATGCCATTCCATTCGCTCTGTTCCAGCCATTATTACGAGCCATCCTCCCCTCAGCAGCCTCCACCGATACACAGGTAAACAACCCCTTCATCATCATCATCATAAATTGACAATATTTACTTATTTAACTATGTGGAACATAAGTCTTCCACAAGAGAGTGCGGCCACTGCTGATCCACCATTTTGGGGTTTCTCGCCAGGTTTCCTTTGGGTGGCCGTGTTTTCTTTTTTGGAAATATATTGACACAATATTAACATGTGGATCTTGTAGGGCCATATTAGCATAACAAAACCTTCATTTCTTACTCTACTTATAATCCTGACCACTGATCCGAAAGCATTGTGGAAAATAACAGTAGGCTTCTGCAAAGCAGTAGTAT
Source organism: Salmo trutta (assembly GCF_901001165.1). Lineage (NCBI taxonomy): Eukaryota > Metazoa > Chordata > Actinopteri > Salmoniformes > Salmonidae > Salmo > Salmo trutta. Next base: position 33,436,491 of record NC_042959.1, on the reverse strand, counting down.
CAGTTTTCTTATTCTTGCTCTCAACCCACGGACATAGGCCGACACCCAACCCCCTTCATCCCACCTAACCCACCACACAAACAACCCTCCACCACACAATTCTATCAGGGCACTACCATGAGACTTCAACATGGTCGCATCACAATAAATGTAATCTTGATTTACTGTATTAAATCCTCTTGGCCCCTTCGGGAGATTAGGGCATCCACCATGGTTCTCTGCCTCACCGTCTTCTATTACCTCTTAAATTCTGTCTCTCGCCATGAGATCCCCGCTTTACTAAGTTTCCAGCTGGTTTTTGGCCATCCCTGCTTTTGTAAAGAATCTTCCTTTTCCTAAATCTGCATTGAATTGTAAAAACAGGATAGGTGAAACTAAGCAAAGCCTACTGGCCAGTTACTTACACCTGTCCAGTTCTTTCACATCTGAGCCGATGAAGGAAAGGAACAAGGGAAAGGGAGCAACCAACCTTGGACTATTGAGATGCAGCACGTCTCTTACACACTACCTACTCCCCCCCATCCCTCCCGGGAGGTCTTTATAGAGATGTCGCTGCCGAATGACCCAATCACGTCGGCCGACACAAACAGCTGACTCGGGGGGGAAAAAGGGCTGTACCCAAGGATTCCAAGGAAGGCAGGAGCATGAGAGTGAGGAATCTGAACTGTAGGGGGGGGTTCTGGAACATCGCTGCAGTTCCACTCGGAATGATGGAAATATTCTGCGGAGCCAAACCCAGAGTAGAAGGTGTATGGTAATCATTTCGGGGAAAGAATGCCAAATATGTGTGAGAACGGCACTGTGACCTGAGAGCTCCAGGAATTATGGGCCAAAATCCGACAGACACAGAGTAAGCGCACACACCCATACTCCCTCTCTAAACAGTCTCACACACAGAGCTATATTTTTGTGAAATTTCAGGAGTTAAGTGTAAAAATTGGATTTTTCCTAACCCCAAAACCCTAAACCTAACCCTTACACTTAAAATAGCATTATAAAAATTCAGGACCTGAAAAAAGTTCCGACTTCTCCAAAAAGTTAACGTTTCAGGACATTCGGGTGAAACGTTAGGATATTGGGGTCCTGAGATGTAGGAAAACAAGTGCACAGTCACACACACACAGACATTTCTACACCACCCCACACATCCATATGACACCAGTTATTCACACTCAGTGCAATACAGGGTACTCTACCACAACACAGGCACTCTACTCTTCCCCCTCCAACACAAACTTAAAATAAAAAGTTTAACCCACTCATCCGTTGGTGAAGGATAAAGGCTACTGGTATAGAGTCTGTTTCTACAGTACATTTACTCCCTAACTCTACCCAAGAGGCTCAGCTATCCCAGTCATGAATGGAACCCTATTCCTTATATAGTGCACTACTTTTGACCAGGGACAATAGGGAATGGTGCCATTTGCAATGCATGGAATCTCTGCAGGTTGGAGTTTGAACTCTGGCATTTGAAACTACAGTACAACTTGGTACTAAAAAAAATAACCCAACAGCCACTTTAGGTTCCATTTGAAAGCTTCACTCCCATCTCTAGTACTTTTAAAAGGAAAACTAAATACTTGTCGCTAAGGAAAACGACATACTGCTCCTACAGGTTTGGTTATCCTATTCATACGAGTGGGTAGTGTGTTAGAACAAGTTGTAATGGGATATTAGCGGTGTAACTACTTGGGTAGGACTAGTGTTTCACCATATCAGGCTGTGATTCACTAGGGTTAGAGCGCCACCCGGTGGTAAAAGCTTAGACGAGAACGGACACGTTAATGACGTCCAAGTATACGTACCCATCTGCAATGATGTTGAAACGGTCATTAAAGCTAGAATCCAGATTTCGTGACACAGCACCACTGTTCGCCCCAGCACGTTTGTTATTGTTTTGTTGATTAAACAGAGTAGAGTGGTTGGTCATGTGGGTAAAAAAAAAAAAAAGAATACATCAAAATCACATTTTGTCACATGCTTTGTAAACAGGTGTAGACTAACAGTGAATGCTTACTTATGGGTCCTTCCCAAAAAATGCTGAGGTAAAATAGAAAAGTAAAAAACGCAGTACATTCTCTCCGGTTTTCTAACGGGCATGCGATGACGTAAGAGGGGAAAGAACAGTGTTTGTTGTTTTAAGTAACCTCCTTGTCGTCGTAATATCCTAAACGGACGTGGCATTTTCAACAAATACAGATTTCAGCTTCAAGGACGCAGACGCTAACACGCATCTGGGCACACTTACTGATGCAGCCACACACACAATAATGACACAAGGGATAAACAAACAGACACACAGTCATTCACGTTAGTTGGCTCAATACCCAATCACTGTCAAGTACTTTATTCACAATATCATTTTCTTTAAAAAAATCATTTTAATATAGAACAATTTTGACAAGAGGACTCAGTTAACAGCTAAATTGCATTCAGAGTTCCAGCTTCTCTCATAACTAAAGCGAGCGTGGATGGACAGACAGATGGTGAGCGGAAACGACTGAGAAGAGTGAATGAGAAAGACCATGAGAATAAGAGACAGAAAGAGAACTACAATGCTTAGTATAATTTTACTAAGAACAAAATGATTTGTCAAATAAAATATAAAAACAAAAAGAATAAAAAACATTCAGAAAGTAAAACAGCCGTAAAGGGAAAGAGCATAGGTGTCGCACGGGACGACGTATCCCGGCAACCTCAACATGCACATCCATTTCCATGGTGACGGAGCAATACAGCCAGTCTTTCTATTAGTCTATGCCGCATTTCACAGGTTCACACACACACACACGCGCGCGCGCGCGTTCCGAACAAGTGTTCATCCCAGGGAGAAGGAGAGTGGGAACCAGGATAGATGGAGTGGAGTCTTCATTCCTCACTCATTAACTAACTCCATCTCTCATCCTTCCTCACTCAGAGCCGAGATAAAAGTCTCTCTCTCCCACACCGCAGCACCAAGGTCATTCTCCATCCATACGGGCACGTGTGTCTAGGTAGGGTTGGGGGTGAGAACTGAAGAACTAGAGCTTATGGTAGGACTTCTTAAGGTAAGTGATTAGGTCATGTTTGGTGTAAGATATGTAAAACATTTTTACTGTGGTGGGTTAGTGTAGACGGGAGAACATAAGATAGTGATATAATATGAATGTGTGGGTGTGTGTTCAACTGCAGGAAAGGTTGCAGTGTGTGTGTGTGTGTGTGTGTGTGTGTGTTTCAGGGGTGTGGTGGGAGACTTAAGTCCATGTCAGAATGGGTGTATGGACAGAAGGATGAGGAAGAAGACGAGTTGAGCTCCTCTCTGCAACACACCCTCCATCAGCCAATCAGATCTCAGCTCCTCCAAGACTCGCTGGAGTGGATGGCACCACCTGAAGGACAGAGACGGGTCAGAAACTGCAAGCCAGAGTTGTGCGCGTGTGCATGTGTGTTACCTGCTATCTGGAGATATAGGTGTAGGTGCGTGAGGGGGACCGGCCCTCTGACTGTCCATTGGTCGACACGTTCAGGAAGTCCCAGATGAGGATGGTGTCGTCATGGGAGCTGCTGATGATCTGGAACTCGTCAAACTGCAGCCGGAACACGCGCCCCGAGTGCTCCTGAAAAACACACACACACACACACACACACACACACACACACACACACACACACGACAACCATGTAACGCTACGGTCTACAACAGACCAGACGTTAAAAGATTAAAGCACACAAAGATACTCACCACCAGTGTGCGCAGACACAAGGTGCTGGCTGGGGCTCGTGGGTCCAGGGCTGCTTGCAGGTCCCACACCTTGATCTTACTGCAGAGAGAGGAGACAAGGTCAGTAGAGAACAGAAGTGCATGTGTGAATGTCTTTTTACAAATCTACGAACTCAATGTGCGTCTGTGTGACTCACCCGTCATAGGCACCACTGACAATCCTCTTGTTGTCAAAGCGAATGCAGCGGACCAGTTCCTCATGACCTTCCAACACTCGCAAACACGCTCCACACTCAATATCCCATAACCTGGAAAGGAACGATACGTACACACAAACAATTATATAAAACACACACACACACACACACACACACACACACACACACACACTGCCTTCAGAAAAGTATTTGCACCCTTTATTTAGGGCAAGCCTAAATAAGTTCAGGAGTAAAAACGTGCTTAACAAGTCACATAAGCTTCATGGACTCAGTGTGTGCAATAATAGTGTTTAATAGGATGTTTTTAATGGCTACCTCTGTACCCCACACATACAATTACCTGTACGGTCCCCTCAGTCGAGCAGTGAAAGCACAGATTCAACCAGAAATCTAATTTACATAAGTATTCACACACACACGTCAATACTTTGAAGAAGCACTTTGCCAGCGGTTACAGCTGAGTCTTTCTGGGTAAGTCTAAGAGCTTTCCACACCTGGATTGTGCAACATTTGCTCATTATTCTTTTCAAAATTCTTCAAGTTCTGTCAAATTGGTTGTTGATCATTGCTAGACAACCATTTTCAGGTACTAATAGATTGAAGTCAAAACTAACTCAGGAACATTCACGGTCTTCTTGGTAAGCAACTCCAGTATAGATGTGGCTTTGTGTTTTAGGTTTTTGTCCAGCTGAAAGGTGAACTCATCTCCGTGTGTCTGGTGAAAATCAGACTGAACCAGGTTTTCCTCTAGGATTTTGCCTGTGCTTAAGTCTAACCGTGTCTTTTTATTATAAAACTCCTTAGTCCTTGCCAATGACAAGCATACCCATACTTGAGTAAAAATAAAGATACCTTAATAGAAAATGACTCAAGTAAAAGTCACCAGTAAAATACTACTTGAATAAAATTCTAAAATGTATTTGGTTTTAAATATACTTAAGTATCAAAAGTAAATGTAATTGTTAAAATATACTTAAGTATCAAAAGTACAAATAATTTCAAATTCCTTATATTAAGGAAACCAGACGGCACCCTAGTTTTTTAAAAAGATAGCTTCAAAAGCATTTGTGTTTAGTGAGTCCATCAGATCAGAGGCAGTAAGGATGGCCAGGGATGTTCTCTTGAGAAGTGTGTGAATTGGACCCTTGTCTTGTCCTGCTAAGTATTCGAAATGTAACTTTTGGGTGTCAGGAAAAATGGGAGTAAAAAGTACATTATTTTCTTTAGGAATGTAGTGACGTAACAGTAAAAGTTGTAAAAAATATTTTTTTTAAACAGTCAAGTCAAGTACAGATAACCCCAAAAACTACTTCAGTACTTTCAAGTATTTTTACTTAATTACTTTACACCACTGCCCATAACATAATGCAGCCACAACCATGCATGAAAACATGAAGTGGTACTCAGTGATGTGATGTGTACATTTTAGTAATTTAACAGACGTTCTTATCCAGAGCGACAGTGAGTGCAAACATTTTTTCCATTCTGGTCCCCAGTGGGAATCAAACCCACAACCCTGGTGTTGCAAGCACCATGCTCTCCCAATTGAGCAACACAGGACACTGTAGGATTTGTCCCAAACATAACGCCTTGTATTCAGGACATAAAGCTCATTTCATTTGTCAAATTTTCTGCAGTCTTATCGCAAACAGGATGCATGTTTTGGAATATTTTTTATTCTCTACAGGCTTCCTTTTCACTGTCATTTAGGCTAGAATTGTGAAGTAATTGGCCAGGCCAATGTACACCGTCACCGACATAACAGTTCAGGGGGAGGTAAAAAAAAGGCGAGGTCACAACTCTGTTAAAACACTTGTTTACATGGATATGCGTCCAAATAAAAGCTATTTGAAACACTTCATTATCATGGCATTTCATTACTATTCAGGTTATTAATGATAAAAAGCACAGGAGGCTGCTGAGGGGAGGACGGCTCATAATAATGTCTGGAATGGAGTCAAACATGGCATCGTACTCATTAAACACATGGTTTCCGTTTCATTTATTCCGTTACAGCCATTACCATGAGCCAGTTCTCCCCAGTTAAGGTGCCACCAGCCACCTGTGTTATAAATATTAAAAATCAACAAATTAAGAAACGCCAGGTTGGGGGGGGGGGATCTGTAGCATTTTAGTATTGACAACATGAAGAGTCAAAATAAAGATGCCTACCTTGTCCTCTCCTGCATGAAAAAAATATATATATATAAGATCCTACTTTGATGCACAAAACCATTGAAACGAAGTCTGATGGGTTTTCCCCACTTTTCCCGAAAGAGTCCCAATAATGTCACAAACTCTGCTGCGGTCATTTGACGGCAGTGGCATATGTTCTTCAAAGAGAAGACGCCGTAATGAGAGAAATAATGTAGACTAAGCTACTGAATAGGCCTTTTACAAGATTAAAATCATGATTCTTAAAGAGACGGAGTCCAGACAGGCTACTTCAGGAAACTTTCTGAATTATGAAATTGACAATCAATCATCAGAATAGAAACATGTCCATAGCCTATTTAAAATCAGCGATGCTGATTATCGAGGGGTAGGAGTGTTAGAAAGATTTTTCAAATACTGTTAGTAACATGTATACAAAAAAAACATTCTGAGAAGCCCAGCTGGGCACTATACTACATTTGCGAGAAGCAGGCCAGGTACTTCTATGCGTGCTCAGGCGCATGCGCTCCATCAACATCAGGGGCGGCAGGTAGCCTAGTGGTTACAGCGGTGGACCAGTAACCAAAAAGGTTGCTGGATCGAATCCCCGAGCTGACAAGGTACAAATCTGTTGTTCTGCCCCTGAACAAGGCAGTTAACCCACTGTTCCTAGGCCACCATTGAAAATAACTGTAGGCTACCACATGGACATTCATAAAAATTAGGAAGGCGGCAATTACTTTGTCTCGCCTAGGGCGGAATGTCGGCCAGGACCTGGCCTGATCAACGTTGATTAGTACATAAATGAAGAAAAGATTCTGTATAAAATTGTATCACTCCAGGTTGGAGGATTGGTGCATTGTCCATTTGACAAAACATTAGTGCATTACAGGCCTGTCAGAACAAATTTGTCAACTGCTGTTGAATAATTAATGAATAGTCAGACACATCCAAAAAATGTTATAAGACAGATTTATTTATTTACTAGCAAGCAATGAAAAAAGTCCACATATCTTTAAAATAAATTGTTTAACTGTACTCCCATAGCGCTCTACACCCCCCCCCCTTACCACATCTAGGGGTTAGCTGCTCGAGCGTCAAAGGAAAACAATGTAGAAAGTTTTAACAAGGCACACCTGTTCATTTAAATGCATTCCAGGTGACTACCTCATGAAGCTGGTTGAGAGAATGCCAAGAGTGTGCAAAACTGTCATCAAAGCAAAGGGTGGCTACTTTGAAGAATATCAAATATATTTTGGATTTGTTTAACACTTTTTTGGTTACTGCATGATTCCATGTGTTATTTCATAGTTTTGATGTTTTCCCTACTATTCTACAATGTAGAAAATAGTAAAAATAAAGGAAAACCCTGGAATGAGTAGGTGTCCAAACCTTTGACTGGTACTGTATATGAACACCTGCTCTTTCCATAACATACTGACCTGCTGAATCCAGGTGAAAGCTATGATCCCTTATTGATGTCACTTGTTAAATCCACTTCAAATCAGTGTAGATGAAAGGAACAGGTTACATGATTTTTAAGCCTCGAGACAATTGAGACATAGATTGACAAAAGATTTAAGTGCCTTTGAACGGGGTATGGTAGTAGGTGCCAGGCGCACCGGTTAGTGTCAACAACTGCAACACTGCTGGGTTTTTCATGCACCCCATGTGTATCAAGAATTGTCCACAACCCAAAAGACCTCCAGCCAACTTGACAACTGTGGGAAGCATTGGAGTCAACATGGGTCAGCATCCCTGTGGAACGCTTTCGACACCTTGTAGAGTCCATGCCCCTACGAATTGAGGCTGTTTGGAGATCAAAAGGGGGGTGCAACTCAACGTTTTGTACACTCTGTGTGTGTCTATATCTACAGTGCATTCGGAAAGTATTCAGACCTCTCCCCTTGTCCCACATTGTTACGTTACAGCCTTATTCTAAAATGGATTAAATTGTTCGTAGAGCGCTGAGACAGGATTGTGTCGAGGCACAGATCTGGGGAAGGGTACAAACTTTTCTGCAGCATTGAAGGTTCTCAAGAACACAGTGGCCTCCATCATTCCTAAACGGAAGACTTTTGAAAACACTAAGAGCAATCGGGTGAGAAGGGCCTCTGACAGAGCTCTAGACTTCCTCTGTGGAGACAGGGGTTATCTTCCAGAAGGACAACCATCTCTGCAGCACTCCACCAATCAGGCCTTTATGGTAGAGTGGCCAGACGGAAGCCACACTTCAGTAAAAAGGCACATGACAGCCTGCTTGGAGTTTGCCAAAAGGCACCTAATGACTCTCAGACAATGAGAAACAACAATCTCTGGTCTGATGAAACCAACATTGAACTCTTTGGCCTGAATGACAAACGTCACCTCTGGAGAAAACCTGGCACCATCCCTACGGTGAAACATGGCGGTGGCAGCATTATGCTGTGGGGATGTTTTTCAGCGGCAGGGACCAAGAGACTACTCGGGATCGAGGGAAAGATGAACGGAGCAAAGTACTGAGAGATCATTGATGAAGAGCGCTCTGGAGCAGGTTAAGACCTCCGACTGGGGTGAAGGGTCACCTTCCAACAGGACAACGACCCTAAGCACACAGCCAAGACAAGGCTTCAGGACAAGTCTCTGAATGTCCTTGAGTGGCCAAGCCAGAGCTCAGACTTGAAACCGATCGAACATCTCTGGAGAGACCTGAAAATAGCTGTGCAGCAACGCTCCCCATCCGACCTGACAGAGCTTGAGAGGATCTGCAGAGAAGAAATGGAAAAAACTTCCCAAATACAGGTGTGCCAAGTCTGTAGTGTCAGACCCAAGAAGACTCAAGGCTGTAATCAATGCGAAAGGGGCTTCAACAAAGTACTGAGTAAAGGGTCTGAATACTTATGTAAATGTAATAATTGTAACACATCTGCACAAATTTCTGAAAACTTGTTTTTGCTTTGTCATTATGGAGTAGTGTGTGTAGATTGATGAAGGGGAAAACAACAATTTAATCAATTTTAGAGTAAGGCTGTAACGTAACAAAATGTGGAAAAGGTCAAGGGATGTGAATACCTTCCAAACGCACTACCTACCTGACACACACACATCCTACAATGCCCCATAAACCCAGTGAAACAAGATATCAGACTGGCTGTGTGCAAATACCCATAACGTGTTCTAAATAGCAGGCATTTAGCATATGTGAAAATATAACGTCTTATAGTAAGAGAAATTGGAGGGGAAAAAAACGTATGTTTTAAATGCCAGGATGTCATACTCGTTTCCGCTTTTCATCTAGTACGGATTCACTGCATGCTATTGGGTAAGAAAATCACCTTTTCAGACCCATGTGTGATTGACAACAGCTGATAATCAGACAAGGGGACGCGCTGCACCAAAATGAACAAACGATGGGAAACGTCACCATTGTGCATTAGCTGACGCATTCTCAGTATGGGTGAGTCTAGTACGCAGATACTTATTGCTCACTGCATACGTTATTTCTGAGCATTATGTTAGAAATAGTATGTAGGATGATTAGTACAGTAGTAGGCAGGACAGATTTAGGACAGGGCCAGTCTCCTACCGTATGGTGTTGTCTGAGGAGCCGCTGACCACCAGTCTGTCTCTGTACTGCAGGCAGGCGATGCCTCGCTTGTGTCCGTTTAGCGTGCGCACAAACTCACACGTACTGGTGCTCCACACCTACAGGGGGCAGCAGAGAGAGAGAGGGAGACAGACATCAATATTCACAGGAAATGACTCCAATATCAAATCTCGTAGAGACAAGGTATACCCATGTGCACCCACATACTCGCTAACACACTAGCCCCACATTTTGTATCTCATGAGCCACACACACACACACACACACCTCTCACCTTGATAGTGCGGTCCCCTGACGCCGACACAATGTATTTGTCGTCAAAATCGACCACGTTGACGGCGGCGCGGTGACCCACGAGGACCCGCCGGAGGCTGATGTCGGTGGGCGAGGCCATGTCCCACACGGCGATGGAGCGGTCCTTGGAGCACGTCACCATCAGACCGTTGCAGAAGCGCAGGTGGAGCACCGCTTCGTTGTGGTGGATCAGGGTATTCAATACCTCGCCCGACGTCACGTCCCACACCCTGGGCGAGCGGGGGAGACGGAGAGAGGAGAAGAAGGGGAGGGTGGAGGAGAACGAGAAAGAGGGGAGGAATATTATAAAAAAAGAAAGAACGAGACTGATTAACGAAGGCTCTGCTAAACAGACCGATACGGCCAAGGCTGGACACCGCGCCGTCCCAGTCAACACACCCCACACCAGGGACCAGCCGTTAAGAGCGTTTTCATTGAGTTCCACTGTACGACGGGGGGACGGGGGAGAAATCAAACACACACAAACTCAAAACACACACTGGAAAAGCTGAGACTCAAAGCCACAAACAAGTGCCCGTCAAGCCGTCGCTAAGGAAGTGAAGTCACATTTTCCTTGGATACCTCCCAGGGAGTGTGTGAAGTAACGAGTGTGTGAAGGTTGAGCTTCTGTGTGCAGCCGAGACTGGCATGGGCTGGCGCACACACACACACACACACACCCTCTCTCGCCTCAGGTTTGGACATTGTGTGACATTGTAAATGTTAACTAACCATATTGACTACCACAACTCTCTAACAGATAGGAAATCTAACAGCTAGCCTTATATTGGAAGGTGAGAAATGTTGACGATTTCATTTAAATATCAATCTCTTCCCTGTGTACTAGAGTGTGTGTGTAGCTTCTGTGTGTAGCTACAGAAGATAGAGTTAGTTGAAGTACTGATTATTACCACAAGTGTGGTAGAGAGAGACTGGCATTCACAAATGATATAGCTGCTGTATCTAAGAGACAGAGAGATGGCTGGCCAGCAGTTTAGCACTCCTCAACTAGCTATAAATAAGTGAGCAGACAGGGCTGGAAGGTTTCATATATAGATAGACCACAGACAGATCTCAAGGCAGAGAGAGAAGGCTCTATGTTTGGCTGCACGGAGGGTTGGCTGTGGTGGGTATTGGGCGAAACCAAGACGGATGTGGAGACGGTTGGCTATCCTGACCAAGACAACTTTTTAAGTCACGTTTCTAGGATGACAATGTCCATTCTAGATGTATTTCTATCATATACTTGTCCCACATTTTCTTCCGTTACAGCCTTATTCTAAAATGAATTAAAGTTTAAAAATCCTCAGCAATTTACACACAATTCTGACATACCGGGTGGCTAAGACATACCGGGTGGCTAAGACATACCGGGTGGCTAAAGTAGTCGGTAATATAGCGACATAGATGGCAGTGTAAGGTTGTCCCCCCAAACGGCACCCTATTCCATATATGGTAGTATACTACTTTTGGACCAGAGCCCCATGGGTCCTGGTGAAAACTAGTGCACTGCATGGGAAATAGGGTTGTATTTGGACAAAGCCTCTCTGTGTGTGTGTGTGTGTGTGTGTGTGTATATATAAAATGACTGTCATACCTGACAGTGGAGTCGGAGGAACCAGTGACTATAACTCTCTCATCATACTGCAGACACAACACTGACCCTGTATGACCTGTCAGGATCTTCAGACACTCCAGAGACTGCTTGTCCCAGATCTACACAGATGGAGGGAGGAGAAGGCAGGAGAGAGAGAGTAGAAAAAGAGGAGTGAGCCTGAGGAAGGGAGAGAAAGTGAGCAGCAGCAGATGTGGGTCAGGGTAAGCCGGTCTCAGAGTATTGTTCATGCCCCATTCCCATGCAGTGTGGAGGGAACCCTGTGTACTAGAGCACTGGAGATGGACAGGCAAGCCCTTTCCTCCCTCCTCCCCAGGCCAGACAGATGAGTGGAACACGCAGAGGGTGGGCAAATGACTCCTTTCATCCCTTAATTCATGTCTTTCCTTTGAGATACAGACAAGCTGTTGTTTCACAAAGGCATAGTCTGCAATAACATGATGATTAATCCATCTTGACCCGTCCAAAAAGACAAGTAGACACACGCACCTTTATGGAGTTGTCTCTCAGGCCGCTGATGATCTTATCGTCGTCGTACTGGAGGCAGTAGACTCCTTTACTGTTCTCTGACCGACACTGGATCCTCTGCAGGTTGTGTCTGCCACACCGCCAGTTAGCCTCAATAGTCTACACACACACAGGAGATGGGGGGGGGGGTAGAGGTGAGGAGAGCAAAGAGGGGGTTGACAGGTAGTGGGAAGGAGAGAGAGATGTCAAGAGGAAACACACAAAGACAATAGGGGGATAGAAGAAAACAGAGGAAAGAGTGGATATATATGAGGGAGGAAAAACACATCGGATGGGGAAAAATAGCAACGATGGGTGAGACTAAAATAGATCCCTTCATCAAAAGTATTAATCAACCTTACTGATCGTTTTTAAAATCACGCTCACGGTCTATAGACACAGAACGCGCCTCCCCCAAATGGCACCCTATTCCCTACATAAGGTCACCAGAGCCCTGGTCAAAAGTAGTGCACTAAATAGGAAATAGGGTGAAATTTGAGACGTAGCCACCGCCTGAAGGGCGAGGTTGTTTTTTGTTTGTGGACAGAGCAACAGTCTAACCTCTATGTCCTGGATGATCTTGGGGTACAGGGAGTGGTAGTAGGAGTTGGGCGGGACCTCTGTCGTTCGGTTCTTGAACAGATACTTCTCCCTGAGATGACGGACAGAACAATAAGCCAATGAGAAATCAATCTTCAGAACTTCCCTATCCGTGTGTCTCCGTCTCCAGTAGCTCGACGAGCGTTCGTGTTCATGCTCACCACTGGTGCCTCTCTGACAGGCCTTTCCAGAGGGGGTCTGTGCGGACCATGCGTTCTATGAGTTTCTTCCAGAGCATGCCCTCCGAGATCACCCTCTGCCACTCCTTACACACCAGCTCCGCCGAGCACAGAGACTGCGCGTCCAGGAACGACAGGATGTTCTCTGCTATGTGGTCCAGACCCTGGGCTAGAGAGAGAGCGAGAGAGATGGGGTGTAAGTGTTTGTTGTGTGTGTGAGCATGGTGTGTGAAGGAGTGAAAAAGTGTGTGGAAGATGGAGCTCTGCTACCTGACACTAGACATCAGGTTAGGGGCCCGGGTAGCTCAGTTTTTTTCCTGTCAATTTCTAGGTTACGGGCTGGGCTCTGCCATCAGTAACATTTCGAAGTCGAGCCAGTCGCTCGCCATCTGCTGTGCAGTAGCCTACAGTCATACCTGCCTAACATGGTGCCAGAAGTGCTTTAACCTCGTCAAACATTAGACCAGAATATTGTCCGCGTCGTCAGGAGAGATTTTGTCACAGGAAATAATAACGTTCCGGAGATTAAAGTGACGAAAAGTAGTTAGCTAACGGCTAACAGCTAGCCGCTAACTGCTAACTGCTCTCTCGCGTCTCGTCATTGAGCAGCCCAAGGCGGAGCCGTTGCTATGGATACTCAGACAGGCTGATTAGCAGCAGAGTGCATGCAGCAGTGAAGGGAGGGGGAGAACAGACAGAGACCAGAAGCTAATGGAGGGAAGTTATTTCTTAATTTTGGGTTGGGCCCGGGCTGGGCCTTAAATTAGGCAGAAGCAATGGGGCCTGGGTAGGGTCTGAACGTCACGGGCATTGGTAGGGCTCAGGCTCAAAATGCATTCCTGTGCTGGACTCTAGTGGAAGCATCCAAAACAAGTTGTGAAGGTGTGTACGCGCGGGTGAGAACGTGTGTCCGGAAAAAAAGGTTAAAGGGTGTGTATGGCTGTGGCGGTCACGAAATTGTCAGCCGGTGATTGTCAAGCAAATAACTGTTGGTCTCACGGTAATTGACCGTTAATTAACATGCACATTTAGCATCTCCTGGCTTCCACACAGCCTACAAGCCACTGATGCAGACCTTTGAAACATCTACATTTCAAAAAGTCTAACAAATCCATGTAATATAACCTACAACTTCACAATAAATCCATTATTTATTTTTGACAGGTCTAAGGAACATGATATTAAGAAAATATAGTCTATTACAGAAGAAAATAATAGCATACTCTGAGTTGTCCTTATGTTAGGTCCTGATGTGGCTATGCCAAATGGCTGTGGTCTACACTAGTTCATTTACTAGAAAAAGATTTGCTTACAATTCCGTGGCATTATTTTATGTTATGACGAGTACAATTGAACAAAGCTGAATAAAATAGAAAGGATAAATTGTTACCCATCAGACTATCACTTGTATTAATTTTAAAAAATGGCGACTTTTTCCAAAATCAGTCATACACCTCATGTAGCCCCCTAGCCCATAGGCCTATATGTTTTTATAAAGTTTGTATCACAACTAAAATGGCCAAATAACTTCTTAAAATTAAGCACATTAATCCGCTTTGCAAGGGGTTAAGAGCCTAACTGGCATACATAAACAGCGCGTGAGTTTCAAGTTTGGGGAAGATAATTCACTATAAAAATGCACCTTTATAAAAAGGATTACATGCATAATTGCATTTGCCGCACTGCTGGTAATGTATATTATTTAATCTATGTAAAGGCAAGATTAAACTATTGATTTAATCTTACCTTTACATAGATTAAATAATATACATTACCAGTCAAAAGTTGACACAAATACTCATACCATGGTTTCTTTATTTTAACTATTTTCTACATTGTAAAGTGATAGTTTTGATGTCTTCACTATGAAATAACACATATGCAATCACACATAGCAACCAAAAAAAATGTGTTGAACAAATTTAAATTCATTTATATTTGAGATTCTTAAAAGTAGCCACCCTTTGCCTTGATGACAGCTTTGGAGACTTGGCCTTCTCTCAACCAGCTTCATGAGGTAGTCACCTGGAATGCATTTAAATGAACAGGTGTGCCATGTTAAAAGTTAATTTGTGTAATTTCTTTCCTTCTTAATGTGTTTGAGCCAATCAGTTGTATTGTGACAAGGTAGGGGTTGTATACAGAAGATAGCCCTATTTGGTAAAAGACCATGGCCATATTATGGCAAGAACAGCTTAGAGAAACAACAGAGAGAAACAACAGTCCATTACTTTAAGACATGAACATCAGTTAAATGTGGAAAATTTCAAGAACTTTGAAAGCTTCTTCAAGTGCAGTCACAAAAACCATCAGGCGCTATGATGAAACTGGCTCTCATGAGGACCGCCACAGGAAAGGAAGACCCAGAGTTACCTCTGCTGCAGAGGATAAGTTCATTAGAGTTACCAGCCTCAGAAATTGCAGCCCAAATAAATGCTTCAGAGTTCAAGTAACAGACACATCTCAACATCAATTGGTCAGAGGAGACTGTGTGAATCAGGCCTTCGTGGTCAAATTGCTGCAAAGAAACCACTACTAAAGGACACCAATAAGAAGAAGAGACTTGCTTGGGCCAAGAAACACGAACAATGGACATTAGACTAAAGGAAATCCTTTGTTCTGATGAGTCCGAAATTGAGATTTTTGGTTCCAACCGCATGTCTGTGAGATGCAGAGTAGGTGAATGGATGATCTCCACATGTGTGGTACCCACCGTAAAGCAGGAGGTGTTATTGTGCTTTACTGGTGACACCGTCTGTGATTTCTTTAGAATTCAAGGCACACTTAACCAGCATGGCAACCACAGCATTCTGCAGCGATACACCATCCCATCTGGTTTGTGCTTAGTGGGACAATCATTTGTTTCTCAACTGGACAATGACCCAAAACACACATCCAGGCTGTGTAAGGGCTATTTGACCAAGAAGGAGAGTGATGGAGCGCTGCATCAGATGACCTGGCCTCCCCAATCACCCGACCTCAACCCAATTGAGATGGTTTGGGATGATTTGGACTGCAGAGTGAAGGAAAAGCAGCCAACAAGTGCTTAGCATACAGTTGAAGTCGGAAGTTAACATACACCTTAGCCAAATACATTTAAACTCAGTTTTTCACAATTCCTGACATTTAATCCAAGTAAAAATGCCCTGTCTAGGTCAGTTAGGATCACCACTTTATTTTAAGAATATGAAATGTCAGAATAATAGTAGAGAGAATGATTAATTTCAGCTTTTATTTCTTTCGTCACATTCCCAGTGGGTCAGAAGTTTACATACACTCAATTAGTATTTGGTAGCATTGCCTTTAAAGTGTTTAACTTGGGTCAAACGTTCTGGGTAGCCTTCCACAAGCTTCCCACAACAAGTTGGGTGAATTTTGGCCCATTCCTCCTGACAGAGCTGGTGTAACTGACTCAGGTTTGTAGGCCTCCATGCTCGCACACACTCTTTCAGTTCTGCCCAATCTTTGTCCCCCATGTGCAGTTGCAAAGCGTAGTCTGGCTTTTTTATGGCGGTTTTGGAGCAGTGGCTTCTTCCTTGCTGAGCGGTCTTTCAGGTTATCTTGATATAGGACTCGTTTTTTGTGTGGATATAGACACATTTGTAACGGTTTCCTCCAGCATCTTCACAAGGTCCTTTGCTGCTGTTCTGGGATTGATTTGCACTTTTCGCACCAAAGTACGTTCATATCTAGGAGACAGAACACATCTCCTTCCTGAGCAGTATGACGACTGCGTGGTCCCATGGTGTTTATACTTGCGTACTATTGTTTGTACAGATGAACGTGGTACCTTCAGGCATTTGGAAATTGCTCCCAAGGATGAACCAGACTTATGGAGGTCTACAATTTCTTTCTGAGGTCTCGGTTGATTTCTTTTGATTTTCCCATGATGTCAAGCACAGAAGCACTGAGTTTGAAGGTAGGCCTTGAAATACATCCACAGGTACACCTCCAATTGACTCAAATGATGTCAATTAGCCTATCAGAAGCTTCTAACACCATGACAATTTTCTGGAATTTCCACAGCTGTTTAAAAGCACAGTCAACTTAGTGTATGTTAACTTCTGACCCACTGGAATTGTGATACAGTGAATTATAAGTGAAATAATCTGTCTGTAAACAATTGTTGGAAAAGTTACTTGTGTCATGCACAAAGTAGATGTTCTAACCGACTTGCCAAAACTATAGTTTGTTAACAAGAAATGTGTGGAGTGGTTGAAAAACGAGTTTTAATGACTCCAACCTAAATGTAAACTTCCGACTTCAACTGTATGTGAGAACTCCTTCAAGACTATTGGAAAAGCATTCCAGGTGAAGCTGGTTGAGAGAATGCCAAGAGTGTGCAAAGCTATCATCAAGGCAAAGGGTGGCTACTTCGAACAATCTAAAATATATTTAGATTTGTTAACTATTCCACAATGTAGAAAATAGTAAATATAAAGAAAAACCCTTGCATGAGTAGGTGTCCAAAATTATGACTGGTACTGCATGCGTGAAATTTGTTTTCACTTAGAATGGACCATTACCACGCACCTGTATCGAAACGGGAGCAGCGGAAAAATAAATAAATTCATCTACGCACTTAAATAGCTAACGGAGGACGCTTTTCCCCATGGTTTATTTTCATGCCAGCCAGGTAGGCTATACTCCGGTTGTAAATATAAGCAATGCGCTTAATATTAGTAAAGTTGAGAAATAAATATATTAGGTCTGCCTATAGAAAGCTGAACCACCGCTTTTTAGTAGAGGCCATCACTCTGTTTTCACACGCAATTGCATTTCCTATTGAAATGTTGCACAACATGAGCTCTCATGAAGTGTTTGATTCGATTTTCAATAACATTTGCATTGATGTCAGAGTGATTAGAGGGACAACAGAGTGCTGAGTACCAGGCAGTTAGCAAGTTTGGTAGGCTACCCAATGACCATGAGCAGCATCAGAACTTGGAGTAGCCAAATTGGACTGCCTTCATGACTTGTGACCGCCGGCGTGGCGGTGTTATGTTCACCTCAACAACCCTAGGTGTGTGTTACCTGGCAGTGCTGTGATGAAGTCTCGTTGGAGCATGGGTTTGAGGTAGGAGTTGATGTGGCCGTGTTGGTAGTGGCACATTCGGGAGATGAGGTGTTCTACAAACTCCACCTGGTCAGTCTCAGACCACTGGTCAAACAGGGCGATGCAGTGCTCCTTCTCCTTGTCGTTGTTCCCCTCCGACGGGCGCTTACGAGAGCCCGTCATCACAGGACCGTTACTAAGCTGAGAGAGAGAGGACAGAGTTATACACGCACACACGGCACGACGGGTTCCATCCCCAACGAAATTGAATTGCCCACTGCCATAAATTGTAAGTGCTTTTTCAAGGACAATTACACATTTAGGATGTAATATCCCTCAGATATATTACACAGATTCCACACCCCCATAATCCACCTACACACACCTTGGTGAGAACTGTGGTCTTCTTTGGCGAGAGGTCGTCTATGTGGTTCTGAGACTCCATGACTGATGTGTTCTGTATGAAGAGACAAGAACACGGGGAATGAATGGTTAGAGCTCATTTGGTGTCTGTTAAGAAAAGGTAAATGTACACAAATGTGCAAAATGGTAGCAGAATGCAGAGTACAATGGCGCGCGCACACACACACACACACGGCTAGCTAATAATGTAAGAAAGCTGATCTCTATCTCCTCTCCCTGTGATGTGCAGTCTGGACAGGAAATTAAACAGGAGTATGTGGGTATGGCTGCTCGACAAACCCTGCAGTAATGAAACCATAATCTGATCGTACCCAGCCCTCCAACACAGTTTGCATCTCAAATGGCACCCTATTCTCAAACTATGTACTACTTTGGGTCAAAAGCACAGCACCATATAGGGAACAGGGTGTCATTTGGGATGCAGACACAGACAGAGGGAGAATGCTGGGAGGAGTACTGTTAAAAGGTTGAACCAGACGGACTCCCTCTCCCATTTAAAACGTTAACACACACAGCCCGTGATTGTTCTATGTCTGTGTCAGCCACACACACTTCACCTGACACTGTCACAGATTATTGAGAACCCTGTCCAGATGTGTATGGATGTATGTAGAAGAGAAACACAAGGGATTTGCTCAGATAGCCTACAGTAGCACATCTCCACTATCTGATCTGCAAAAATGAAACTGACATTGCACTGGATCATTTGTCGCTCTTCAGTGGAGAGACTGACAGACCAATAGTAACAGGTCAGACAAGTACACAGACAAGGTCAGGGGTCAAGGCTGATGCGGACACTGGTGTTCATGCAGCAGTGCCATACAGAGCAGACAAACTAACAGACAGAGACAGACAGAGCAAGCCTAGGGACAGGCTGCCAGAGACAGCGAGCATACCATGGCGCCCCTCACTTCCCCCCCCTAACACAGGCAGGGCGGGGGGGGTTCCTAGACCATCCCCTGCCCAACACACCTCCAGTCAACCTAGCACTGCACCCCAGGCGACATGCTCTGGTAGCCTCTCCTTCCTTTCACCCCAGCCAGCAGTGGCCCCAACTCTGCTCATCTAATTCAGATTAACTAGACAACTCTTGTCAAGTGAACTTGGGGAACTTTTGTCTGAACTTAAAAATAAAAATCCAAATCTTTAGAGTAGGGAGGGAGAGACTTAGTCTAGCTATCTGAAGCTTTACTTTCACTTTGACAAGACCTAGCTAGGTTTGGCCAGGCTTGGTACAATCCTGTTCCTGTGATTCACGGGTTAGCCTATTATGCTATCTTTGATCGAAATTTGGTCTTTGTGTCACTTCAGCTTTAACCAAAACAACTTTTTACCAGGGAAAGAGGGAGACATCTTTCTGGCGTGCTTGTCTGTATTGATCAACCCTTTTCTAGAAGGCTAAATATGAACTTGAGCCAGATATACTGTAAGCTGGGCTGGAGAGAAGCATGTTTTTGGGAGGAAGAGGCAGGAAGGCAAGGGGGCCTGGGGAGGGTGCAGGACACAGTTCATGGTGTGGTAAGGGGCTGGGGGGCAGTAGGTAGGTCAGAATTAAGAGGAGAGAGTAGCAGAACCTGGTTGTGTGCCCGGGTGGAGGGGATGCTCTGCAGGCACCTGAGTGCACACAAACTCTCTGCCACCGAGGAGCAGCCCAGCCAGAGAGAGCGAGGCACAGAGCACTGTGTGAGAGAAGGAGAGATAGGAAGAGGAATGAAAGGAGAGAAAAGAGGCATGAGACAGGGATGGGAAGAGAGAGAATGAGGAAGGGATGAGGGAACAAGAGAGATGAGGGGGGAGGAAAGGAGTTGACGAGGTAGAGGATAGATGAGTAGCAGGGGGAAGATGAAAATGGGGGGTAGAATATACATAGACAAAAAGGAGTGGAAGAAATGGGAGAAATGTGGAGGGAAGACAAATATGACCAAACAGAATAGGAAAGAGTGAAGAACAGATTGGTGTGTGTAACCAAACCAGTGTTCGTGACGATGAGAAGAGAAGGTGGGTTGGGGTAGTGAGGGGAAAAACCAGTATTAGAGCTACACGCACATTGGCACAGTGAGCGCAGAAACACATACTTACACACACACACACAAGGCATAGACAGACACACAAAAGCATTGTTAGATATATGAAGTGGGTGGGGATAGGAAGAGAAGTTGGAGGGACGAGTCCGCTACGGACATGTTCGTCAATTTTAAGGCCTTTGATTTTTGCTAATGCCCCGCCCTCTGTTCTTCCATCCTCACACTATGGAAGTGGTTAGTGATTTACATAGGGTCAAAATACACAGACACACAGAAAATAATCTAGAACATACATAACATATGTACATTGTCAATTCAGTGCGAGTAAGCTATCTAATGGGACTGTCTAATATGGCCTAGGTTGGGGAAAGGGTACACAGGGAAGGGAAGAGGGTAACTGGAACAGAAACATGACATGTATCCTAGCTCAAGATCAATGTAGTTTACTTGCAGGGTGGTTGTGTTGATTTAGGTTTAGTCAATGTCAAATGATGCTTACCATTGAGCTTAGTAATGGTTTAAAGAGAGAGGTATGACTGACCTAATAGGACAAGGGAAAACTCAATTGAAGTCTTGACAGTCTCATTAGCTAGTTACAGGTGAATCACCTAGAGATTTCTGGATCAGTGTGAAAATAATGCCAGCATTGCTGCGGTGTGAGGAGCGAGTCTGCTTATGTGGAATTTAACTTTGCCAAAACAAACAGTGGTGGCTGAGGATTGTTGTGCTGGCTGAAACCAAATCGGTTCCTTTTTTAACAAACCATTTTACTGTAATTATCAGGCTTACTGTAGATCTCTGTTTCGTGCTACTAGTTACCAACACTGAAATATTATTCTAATGTTAGCCAATTGACAGTCTTGACAGGCAGATGTCGTTTTTGATAGAGGACACCGGACCAACAACTAGTAACGTTAAAACGCGCAAGGTAGAACTCTGGGCAAACAGCTAGCCATCACCCGAACATCTGATATACTGGCTTTTGGACTGGTCAGGTGGCTAGTTCAGTCTAGCTAACGTTACCTATAAGTCTGCGAGCTAGCTAACGTTACCTTGGTAAATTGAAGAATGAAAAGATGGAAAAACCAAGTACAACATAGTTTGTTACAAATGTCAGCTGTCCATCTGTGGCTGTCGAAATCAAGTAAATTAGAATTATTTATGCATCACAATGTCACGGTGGCCAACTATTTGCTGCTTAACTAATAACTCGTTAGCAATGAAAATACCCATCGCGAGTTAATGTTGTGCACTTCCTTCTACGCAGCTTTATAAAACATGAACACGCACGCACGCCAGAAGAACATTCAGAAATTCACATGGAATGGTGTGGGCAACATTTAATTATCTTTATCAGACTTGAATTTGCATTTTGTAGCTATCCAGCTAACTAGTCAGGTACGTTGTGTCCATAGGTAGCAGGCTAGTTAGCTAACTAGCTGTGGCACACAGGGCCGAGTGGCGCAGCGTCACCGCAGTGAAAAGCTACACCGAAATCCGTGACTTTATTCAGGCGGACGCCTTGCAGAAACCATTCGACTATTTTACATGAGGTTACGGATTGGATTTGGCCATTGCAAAAATCAGGGACTATCCTGTCACTTTGACTAATAGGTTTCGACGACAGTCAGTCGCTGCACCAGGACCCTTCAAAGAAAAATATCGATGTTTCAGGCCCTCCCTCTTTTTCTAGTTCCCCTTCCTTTTTCCTCCACCTCTCCCGACCGTCGGTTCGGGTTGGTACCACGTTCGGCCTTCGATTCAAGCCTCTACGGCTCCTTTTCGTTCCCAATAGCGACCTAAGGGGGTCAATGTCACCAAAGCTTACCATTAATTCCAACGTTTTGTCCTCAATCTCCGGCTCCATGTTGTTGGTCACCCCAGAAACTCGGCTGTGAAAATGGAAACCAAACACTGCGTCGGCGGCTGCAAATGCAGAGACGTCATTCACTTCGCTCAGCCACAGCTTGGCAGGGCTGTGTTCAGTGGGGGTAGGGCCCCCACTCACGAATCCGACACTCTTGACTGGCCAAGCTCTGCTAGAGGCGTGCCGTAACTGGCTTGCCCCGCATTGATTGGCTTGTCGTGCTATCAAGGCATTCCCCTAACAGAAGGCCAAATGTTTGAAGATGCTGCCATTCTGAGAAACACATCAAAACAATACCACTCATCACTTTTAGAACGATACCAAATATGCTTTCTATGAGTCTCAGAGATGACTCGCGTCATATGTTAACATAGTACATAAAGGAATGAGGAGCGAGCAAGCAAAACCTATTTTGCAGTACTTCTAATATAACACTGTAAATTAATGTACACTAGTAAACAAGCACCAGATCATTTGAAGACTGACAAGTGGACATAGAATGGCTAAAATGACATCAAGGCATGTATCTCTTTGAACAGGGATCTTTAGGCCAAGATGGGCTCCTGAGTGGCGCAGTGGTCTAAGGCACTGCACCTCAGTGCTTCGGGCGTCACTACAGACACCCTGGTTCGATTCCAGGCTGTATCACAACCGGCCGTGATTGGGAGTCCCTTAGGGCCGTGTACAATTGGCCAAGCGTCGTCCGGGTTTGGCCATCATAAATAAGAATTTGTTCTTAACCGACCTGCCTATTTAAAAAATGTAATGAGCAATGTGTAGGCAAATGTATTTGTGACAGTGTAGAATGTGTTTCACCTGAATTACACATTCTACTTACCTTTTTGACAGCAATTGATTTGAGACTTTAAAAACCTGACCAGTGAATCTACCTCTAAGGTCCTCATTGATTAGAATTTAGTATCCTTACTTTCCACACCAAATAAAATGCATGCACCATGATGATCATTACAGCAAAACAATTCAGACATTCTGCAGTCACCCTCATCAGTGCTTATTGGCCAAAGAAACCTTTCATTGGTGGGGGAGCAGGAAGAGCCAGCCGCTCTGGGACGGCCAGCCACTCCACAGGATTGTAGACGACAGCGGATGAGGAGGTAGCAATAGTTTTGAGCAGTTCAAATTTAATACTCCACCCCCTTTCGCTACAGAAACCCAGGTAAAAAAAAAAAAAAAAAAAACTCCCCGCTCTCAAAGTTACAACAGCAGGAACCAATAAAAAAATGAAATGCATTTTTTTTTACGCATTGAAGGGGGGGAAGGAGGGAGGAGAAGGACAGGATGAGGAGAAGAAATAATCTATTTTTTTCGATATGTGAGGAGTGAGTCCAGTCTTCATCAGACCGTCTTAATCGGACCGGGGGACGGTGGGCGGCAGCGAGTGAGGATTGCTGGGAACTTGCTGTTGTGTTCATTCAAAATGGAGGGGAGAAAAATCTACAAACAAAATATTTCAGTCAACTTCAATCCAACCAGGGGAAGGAACCAGCACTCTAAGGCAGGGATTCATTCAGGAAGGGTTGTGTCCCTCTATGGATTGAAATCAAATTTCACTCTTCAGCCTGTGTGAACATTAGTGGAAGTGTGTGTATACGCATTTAAAATTGAATGTACAGCTCCCCCTCTCACTTTCTGCAAAAGATAAGTCATTTTTCTTTCCTTATTTCTTCATTCATTCTTGCAGGTTTTTTCCCCTCTTTCTCCCCAATTCAGTCCCCTACTACCTAGTAGTCATCTAAATCGAAAAACTCATCGTCCTCTGCCTGGTAATCTATGGCCTGGAAATCCACCCTGTACCGCAAGCATCCTGAGAAAGAAAGAAAGAGTCAATTATCCAGGTGAAAACCTCTGCTGGACTGAAGGGTCATTACTAATGTTAGGCTACAATAGACATTTACAACATTAGCAATGTCTACACAGTATTTCTGATCAATTTGATGTTATTTTAAATGGACAGAAAAAAAACATGCTTTTCTTTCAAAGCAAGGACATTTCTAAGTGACCCCCAAACTGTTGAACGGTAGTGTATGTTATAACCCTATAATAACAAGCGGCTGGTGCGGACTCACCCCCGATGCCTCCGAAGCCCTTGACAAACTGGGAGCCTTCTTGACTCTTGTCTGTGACAATCTCCAGCGTGGCTCCAAACTTCTTGTAGTTGTTGGCGAACCACTCCAGCAGAGGCATGCTCTCAATCAGCTCGTGGTCCTGCCCAGTCTGTGAACATGCGCACACACCAAATGGACACAGAGAGCGCAAAGAAAGGTTTACAAGTAAGCAACAAACAACCACCCGAATGAGTTCAGGAACAGAACGTGTTGTCAAGGCAACTGTGTGTATGACACCAAGGGATAGAGAACAGGGCTTTACCTCCTTATCTGTGAAGTGGGACTTGTCTTTCTCCTGCTCTGGTGTTAAGTACAGAGTCTTCTCATCTGAAACACAAACCGCCAATGGAGACAGGGAATGAGAAAACACATGTGTGTGTGAAAAGGGAGTGTGTCTGTAGCATTCTCTGCTCAGTTGTTCTACTTCACGGAGCAAGACGACATACTGCACATGGGGAGCGTGTCTGTGTGTGTACCGTTCTCTGTTCCAATGCTCTCGGCCCCGTGCAGGCGAAGGATGTAACGCATGGTGTCCAGGTTCTCATAGACGATGAGGATCTCCACAGCTCCCATCTCCAGGGCTTTGAGTGTGTCCTCCACCCCAAAACAGTACTTCCCCGTGTCCTGACTGATCTCATCAAAGTACCGCCCTGCAGCCAGAGAGAAAATGAAGGGGGGGGATAAAGGGTCAAATAAAAAAAGAATGAGTGACTGGGGGATGGAAATGGGGTAGCAATCATCATTGTCACTCATCATCATCATCATTCACAATCTTCACTAACCCGAACAAACACACCGGACAAACGCAGGCACAGGCAAACATTCGCTGGGATAACCCAAAATCTAACCTCAACATGTGCCACAAACACACACCTATGAGCTTCTTTTCCTGGATGAACTTGACGTTGGAAAGGACCTCTGCCGACAGCTCGATGGCCTGGTTGAAGCCGTTCTCTCCTCCGTACGAGATGTCCACCAACTTCAGAATCTTCGCCTGTAACCTCTGCGCGCACACACACAAACCAGGGGTTAGAATGAGCAAATCCATGAGAGGAATTGCACCAGAAGCATCAGTCTGACAGAGGATTGACTGATCACAGTAAGGATTGGTGCAGCATAAACCATGGATAATCTCAAACACACACTTACAGGGTCAAACATGTCGGACTGGCTGAGCTCAGTCTTGAAGTCGGCAGACCCTGCTAGGACCATTCCGGCCACGTTGACCTTGTCGTTGGACACATAGAGCTGGACAGCTGTCTCAGCCACCTTCCTCACATAGTTGTGTCTCTTCTCCATCCTCAGACGGGCAAACCGCAGAGCAGACTGACCTCCTCTGCCTGACAGAGTGAGAGAACGTTAGATGGATATAAAAGTAGTGATGGGGATAACATACATTTATTTTTTTTATCAATTGTTTTTATTTAAAATCTCAAATGTTCTTGTTCTTATGTCCGTCTGTGTAATGAGCGGAGCGTACCGTGTTTTTTGGGCAGGTCCACGGTGAACTTGTGCAGGACCTCTCTGGTGTTCCCCTGGAGTGTCCCGAAGAGAGCCCCGCTACCATCGATCACTATGAAACCAAACTTACTGTCATCGGACAGCAGGGCCGTCAGCGCCTGGTGAAAGGGAGAGTGGGAAAAAGAAAGACAGAGGGCAATTTCATTGCCATTAAAACACCCACAAAGAGGAGACATACAGTGCCTTCTGAAAGTATTCAGACCCCTTGACTTTTTCTACATTTTGTTACGTTACAGCCTTATTCTAAAATGGATTAATAAAAAATCCACACAATACCTCATAATTACAAAGCACAAACAGGTTTGGCAGTTTTGCACATTTATCAAAAATAAAAAACAGAAATACCTTATTTACATAACTATTCAGACCCTTTGCTATGAGACTCGAACTTGAGCTCTGGTGCATCCTGTTTCCATTGATCATCCTTGAGATGTTTCTACAACTTGATTGGAGTCAACCTGTGGTAAATTCAATTGATCGGACAGGCACACAGCTGTCTATGAAAGGCAGGGGGTGGGCAATTCCAGTCCGAGGGCCTGATTGGTGTCACAGTTTTGCCCCAGCTAACACACCTGACTCCAATAATCACCTAATCATGATCGTCAGTTTAGAATGCAATTTGATCAGCTGTTTTCTAGGGATGGAGAAAAAGTGTGGCGCCAATCAGGCCCCTGAGGACTGGAGTTCCCACCCCTGACATAAGGTCCCACAGTGCATGTTGGAGCAAAAATCAAGCCATGAGGTCGAAGGAATTGTCCGTAGAGCTCCGAGACAGGATTGTGTCGAGGCACAGCTCTGGGGAAGGGTATGAAAACATTTATGCAGCATTTAAGGTCCCCAAGAACACAGTGGCCTCCATCATTCTTAAATGGAAGAAGTTTGGAACCGCCAAGACTTCTTAGAGCTGGCCCCCCGGCCAAACTGAGCTATTGGGGGAGAAGGGCCTTGGTCAGGGAGGTGACCAAGAACCCGATGGTCACTCTGACAGAGCTCTAGAGTTCCTCTGTGGAGATGGGAGAACCTTCCAGAAAGACAACCATCTCTGCAGTGCTCCACCAATCAGGCCTTTATGGTAGAGTGGCCAAACGGAAGCCACACTTCAGTAAAAGGCACATGACAGCCCGCTTGGAGTTTGACAAAAGGTACCTAAAGACTCTCAGACCATGAGAAAAAAAGATCCTCTGGTCTGATGAAACCAAGTTTGAACTCTTTGGCCTGAATGCCAAGCATCACGTCTGGAGGAAACCTGGCACCATCCCTACAGTGAAGCATGGTGGTGGCAGCATCATGCTGTGGGGGTGATTTTCAGCGACAGGGAGACAAGCAGGATCGAGGGAAAGATGAACGGAGCGAAGTACAGAGAGATCCTTGATGAAAACCTGCTCCAGAGCACTCAGGTCCTCAGACTGGGGCGAGCGTCACCTTCCAACAGGACAATAACCCTAAGCACACAGCCAAGACAACTCAGGAGTGGCTTCGACAATCCCTGAATGCCCTTGAGTGGCCCAGCCAGAGCCCAGACTTGAACCCGACCAAACATCTCTGGAGAAATACAGGTGTGTCAAGCTTGTAGCGTCATACCCAAGAAGACTCAAGGCTGTAATCGCTGCCAAAGGTGCTTCAACGAAGTACTGAGTAAAGGGTCTGAATACTTATGTAAATTAGATGTTTTTTTATTTTATAAATAAGCAAAAACTCTAAAAACGTATTTTTGCTTTGTCATTATGGGGTATTGCGTGTAGATTGAGGGGGAAAAAACAATGTAATCCATTTTAGAATAAGGCTGTTACGTAACAAAATGTGGAAAAAGTCAAGGAGTCTGTTCATATGTAGAGCTCCTACCTCAGTGTGGAACTTGTTGTCACAGAGGTACAGAGAGGTGTTGATGGGTTTAAAAGGCTCAAAGTCTATGTTGACTTTCTTCTCTTTGCCCTCATCTGTCACAATGGTCCCACAGTACACCACCAGGCCATTAGGGGGCACTGCAGGAGAGAGACAGGACTTAACAGTCAACACAGGCAAGACCCAGTGACCCTTATGAAATATACACAACTAACAAGAAAGAGAGACAGACATCCTTGCTGTAGCTTTGGAGTCCACTATGAGGAGGTCAAGGCTCCTAGCACAGATACATGACGACACACTTAGTTCCATTTGAACACAAATCACTCACCCTTATTGTATAGCTTTAGTCTCTGCTGTACAGAGGTAATGGCCCCGAGCACAGAAAGCCTGTTGACTCTGCTCTTGATGTTGGAGGCCGTCCCAAACTCATCAGCTAACATCTTGGCCACTCTGGAGATCTGGTCCTTAGGCGGAATGATCAGCGAGATCATACTGGTTCCATTACTGAGGAGAGAGGGACAGATAGTGTATTTACACAACCTTGAAAGTGTGTGTTTATGTAACTGTCTTAGTCATATCAATCTCCGAAAGAAAGGAATGAATATGCTCTCATAATCAAAACAAATCTGCCACCCATCAACCCCCCCCCAATCATTCTCTAATATTACCTGACCCATATCTATCCTTGTGTAACACACCTCAACATTAAAACAGGTCTGACACCAAACGTTACTGTCTGAAATGGGAGGGGCACACAGTTCCCATACAGAACAACGAGTTCTGTCCTTGACACCAACAACTGCGCTAAACCCCCACCGTGCCACATTCACTACCAGCTAAAGGCAAACCAGCGAGCCATACACGTTGACGCTGGTTAGTGAATATAGGCCAAATTGTCAACCGTATGTGTATGTAGCAGAGGATTCTGTGCCAGTGGACAATAACAACATGTCGGGGCCAAAGCGGTCCCATTTGCCTAGTCACACTGCCGAGTAAGCTACGTAGCTAGCTTTGTCAACTACTTATCTAAATGAATATAGATGACCGCTAGCTAACTACACACATTGTCAACAAAGGAATAGGAAATGGCAGTCGTGTGCCTGCTGCGTGCTTCTCAAACACACTGTAGCTTTAAGCCCTCCACTCCCAAATACAAGACATGCCCAATGCTGTATCTTGAAAGCAAGCCAACATAGCTAACAACTGCTTTATCTATCGCAGCATATGGGAACATACTGGTCAGTTAGGCGCAACTGTACTGGGTTGCACAAAGGCATTCCATGGGAAGCTAACGTTAAGTTAAATACAATTGTGTTTCAACTTACTGTGCCAGTGGCACCACATGTGGCCAAAAAAGACAACTTGCTGGGGACTTTTATTTTTGACGTGATGTATAGAGAGGAAGTGGGTCTACAACCGACCCGCGTTTGGCAAGTCTGTTAAATATTAATACGATCCTGTAGATATTTTCTCTCAAACCCCCATCATCATGACCAACCGTCCTGCCCACTGCCACAGTACTAGCAGCCAAGTTGAAATTGAATTTAACTTCTGGCTTCCCAATGACTGTTTTTGTGCAACCCAATACAATTGAAAACAACGCTAGTGTATACTGTATTGTCTTAGTCAAAGTACCTAGTCGTCAGTGTGATATGCAAACGTCCCCGCTGTTCTAAAGACCCCATCCACAGAAGCCGGCATTTTCAGCTAACGTGTAGCTAACTAACCCGGACATAAACACACACAACAAGTAACCGAGCTAGCTACAAATAACACGAATGGCATCATACTAATTATACGACAAAAATCGAATATTGGTAGGAACTAACGTCATTTCCAATGTTGACTGTGTTAATAGTACGTTAACTGGCTAGCTAGTACCACTCCCAAAATTCGTCCTCGCCTATCCAGCTGTCCATTCAGGTCTGCATATCTCCGTCTCCCACCACCCCTCCGACACCCAGCGAGACGTCCTGTATCGTGTGCCCGTTTCAACCACTTACCCTCGGGCAGCTTCCAAACTTTTAATCAACTTCTTGATTTTCCATATCTCCACGTTCCTGTCCGCTGCGTTAGGGTCGTCCGCCATCTTTCCCGCTGTAATCGCTTCAGCACCTGAAAGAGAAGAACATCAACTAGCTGCCTTAACGTTGCATCAGCCGCGAACACAAAGGATAGATTTAGCTAACTTCACAAGGTTCAGTGACCGGATTTTAGGTTGTCAGGGTGACAGTTGTGTGTCTACCTCTCTGAGCTAGAAGCGGGTGTCCGAGAGGGACCTGACCAGTGTGGTGGACCGACCGGGAGGAAAGACTCTACCCCGCAGCTGTGTCAGTAAAGTGCGCGGAAAAACTAGGCCTTCGCACTCTTCCCAGGCCCTAGTGTCCACCCTATTCATTGTCTAACGTCGCAACCCGACCTAGTTTCAACTCTCTTCCTCAAGAAAACGTTAAACCATTCAAATGTCAACCGGTTCCAAACCCTTTAATTTACAAAAACGAAGATACCGTACCTGCCTCGGGCAAAGCCACTCCGGTCTCTGCGCTACAGCTGCCGCTCTAGTTCGGTCGTCGGTGAAATGACGTTGTCCACTTGCCTCTCCTGCCGGTTCCTCTCTACCACACTCCATAGGCTTCGCGTGGTGAGATCGGGGCTCACACGTGGGACTTCCTGGAAACGTAGAAACTCTGAGGTAAATTTCTGGTTGGTCAAAACTCCATGTTGATCATGGATATCTATACGGTGATTGGAGTGATTCAATATCATACGAAAATGGGCGGTGATATCGCAAAATGGTTCATATGGGATTTGTAGTCAAAATTATAATTTGTTATTCATCTCAATTTAAAGTTCTCCTGAACTTCTTTAGTGACTATGATGGGGGGGAAACGTAGTTTAACGTGTTAATGTCACGTGAAATGCCTTTCTTGCTAGCTCTAAACCCAACCATGCAGTAGTCAATATCATTGTAGTACTAAAAATAGCATAACTTAGAACAAAATCACACAATAAATAAAAATAAGAAATAAGAAGAACATGATAAGTAAGTAAGCTATATACAGAGTCAGTTCCAATACCATATTTACAATGTGCAGGGATACTGGAGTGATAGCGGTAGATACACTATATATACAAAAGTATGTGGACACCCCTTCAAATTAGTGGATTCAGCTATTTCAGCCACACCGTTGCTGTCAGGTGTATAAAATCAAGCAACTGTCAAGTTTGGTGGAGGAGGAAAATGGTCTAGGGCTGTTTCTCATGGTTCGGCTAGTCCCCTTAGTTCCAGTGAAGGGAAATCTTAACGATACAGCATGCAATGACATACTAGACCATTCTGTCCAACTTTGTGGCAACAGTTTGGGGAAGGCCCTTTTCTGTTTCAGCATGACAATGCCCCCGTGCACAAAGCGAGGTCCATACAGAAATGGTTTGTCGAGATCGGTGTGGAAGAACTTGACTGGCCTGCACAGTGCCCTGACCTCAACCCCATCAAACACCTTTGGGATGAATTGGAACACCGACGGCGAGCCAGGCCTAATCACCCAACATCAGTGCCCGAATGCTCTTGTGGCTGAATGGAAGCAAGTCCCCGCAGCAATGTTCCAACATCTTGTCGAAAGCATTCAAAGAAGAGTGGAGGATGTTATAGCAGCAAAGGGGGGAACAACTCCATATTGATGCTCTTGATTTTGGAATGAGATGTCTGATGAGCAGGTGTCCACATACTTTTGGTCATGTAGTGTATGTACAGGGTGACTAGGCATCAGGATATATGATACACCGAGTAGCAGCAGCGTATATGTGGATTCTATGTATGTATGTGTGTGTGTGTGTAGAGTCAGTATAAATGTGTGTGCATGTTCTGTGTGTGTGAGCAAATTAAGTGAGTGAGAGTGTGTGTGTGTGTGTGTGTGTGTGTGTGTGTGTGTGTGTGTGTGTGTGTGTGTGTGTGTGTGTGTGTGTGTGTGTGTGTGTGTGTGTGTTGGAGTGTCAGTGTGCATGAGTGTGTGGAGTCCTGTGAGGGTGCATGGAAACAAAATAAATTACAACGGTCAACTCAGTCTGTGTAACCATTTTGTTAGCTATTGAGCAGTCTTATGGTTGGGGATAGAAGCTGTTCAGTAGCCTGTTGGTGTCAGACTTGATGCAAGTCTTCAGAACTGTACTCGTGTGTGTGGACCATTTTAAGTCCTTAGTGATTTGGACACCAAGGAACTTAAAGCCTTGAAGCCCCCCTCACCCCCCCATCTCCTGTAGTCCATGATCAGCTCCTTGGTCTTACTGACGTTGAGGGAGAGGTTGTTGTCATTGACCTCCTCCCTGTAGACTGTATCATCGTCACCTGTGAAAAAGCATACCACCGTTGTGTCCTCAACAAACTTGATGATGGTGTTGGTGCGTGGCCACGCAGTCTTGGGAGAACAGGGAGCAGAGGAAGGGACTAAGCACACACCCCTGTGGGGCCCCCGTGTTAGCTAAGCAATGTCATGAAATTAAAATACCAGTCACAATATCACATTACCAAAGTTTGTTTGGTGGAATGATAGAGTTAGTCAATTATGGAGCCTCTAATTTCCTCTTCAGAATATTGAGTATGCCCAAAGGGTCAATTGCATAAAAAAATTAAGTAATCTATAAGCAATGTGGAGTTGAAAGTTCTACAAAATCTACAGTATTTATTCCAAAGTCAAGCCCATTTTTTACCACTAGATGACAGCATTGATTCACTACAGAAGGACCAATATTACTATACCAGTTACATATATATGCACAGTGGTACTGGCATAAATTATATTTCTACCCCCCCCCCCCCTTTTGCCCTCAGAACAGACTCAATTCATCGGGTCATGGACTCTATAATATGACGAAACATTTCAAAGGGATGCTGGCCCATGTTTTCGTTGACTCCAATGTTTCCAACAGTTGTGTCAAGTTGGTTTGATGTCCTTTGGGTGGTGGACTATTCTTGATACACATGGGAAACTATTGAGCGTGAAAAACCCAGCAGCGTTGCAGTTCTTGACACAACCGGTGCAACTGGCACCTACTACCATATTCTGTTCAAAGGCACTTAAAACTTTTGTTTTGCCCATTCACCCTCTGAATGACACACATACACAAATGTCTTAGGCTTAAAAAATCTTTCTTTAACCTGTCTCCTCCCCTTCATCTACACTTATTTAAGTGGATTTAGCAAGTGACATCAATAAAGGATCATAGCTTTCGCCTGTATTCACCTGGTCAGTCTATCTCACGGAAAGAACAGGTGTTCCTAATGTTTTGTACACTCAATCACAGAATTTAAGCTCTGCTATTCAGTTGAATTAAAATGACGTGCACACATACAACACACTCGTGCAAGCACGCACGCACGCACACACACACACACAAACCCTCTGCCCCCTCCACATCATAGAATTAGGAATTCAAATATTAGAATGGACATGAATCTTCTTATGACGGGGTCAAAGGTCAGCCATTTTGTCAGGGAGTTGGTCAACGATGGTTTGCCAGTGCTGTGATAAGATATGGTGTAAAACAATGTATGTTTGTTAACTAGCTAGCAAGACAGCTTTAGTTGAAATGATGCCATACATTTTTCAAATTAACTGCCAATATGTCAACATTCAATTCAAACAATGCAGTCAATCCACAGTCATACAATAAATGAGGTAAAGAAGTCAATACAACAAAGACAGGTGGGGGATAGAAGAAGGACACCAGGTTTGCGCACATTCAACAAATTTGATCGAACAAAGTGGATATTCCATAAATCCGTCATGATTGATGTTTTGTAACAGGCCCACAATGTGGTTACTAAAGTCAGGCGTGGATTTATTTGGCTGTTTTCACTGCATAACATTTAGAAGTTGTCCCTTTTAAGGTTTAGAAAAAGTGACTGCTAAATGCTAAGTCCCATATAAGTTGGTAACATAGCTAACAAAGAGAAAGTGGTGATGGTAGCAGGGACGGATTACACACAGCTACTGAACCTTACATGTGGACCCCAACCTCCAGGGGGCCCCCAACCAAAGAAACAGCAACATATTAACAAATAACAGTGAAATGCTTACTTACAGGCCTTTCCCAACAATGCAGAGAGAAATAATAGATAAATAATAACACAAGGATAACTACACAATGAGTATTGATAACTTGGCTGTATACACAGGGTACCAGTACCAAGTTGATGTGCAAAATGACAAAATGTTTCGAATTGCAGGAAATTTGCTTTAAAGCTGCACAATTATCTCTCAGCCTCATGTCAAAATGTGTAGAACAGCATTATAAAACTGCACATTTTACTCTCTGACCCATCGTAAAATGTGTTAAATTGCAGGAAGTTAGCTGTTTTCTGGAGGTAGGTGCCCTGGGGGCCTCAAATGTGGTAGGCCGGCCATGGTTGGTAGTCAAAGTCGTTTTTAACTGTAATGCAGTTGATGACATGAACATGTATTGGGGTTGACATCCATACAGGCATTGTACATCAATTTTTACTTCAACATAGTGTGAAATGCACAAAAAACAATAGCCTAAACGTAAGCACGTTTTGCTGGTTGGTCAATGAGGAAATTCAGGATCTTGCCACAACAGCATCTTTCCCCCACGCGTTTCCATGGCATATTTCCATTGTTTTGGTCAAGTTCCATTGACCTCTTTACCACATCTATGGTTGAAATCAGTTGATGATAGGACTTAGACAAGTTGTAAATGCAACAAGTACTGATATTGTATCATGTAATAACACACAGCTTTCCAAGAAAAGAAGAATTGAGACATTTATGGTCTGTTTACATATATTTTATGGAGACAATTGGTATGAAACCTTAATAAACTGTATCTATAACGATATATCACAATATTTTAGGTTGACAATATTTCTATTACACAATTTGTGATATATCGCATGACTTACTTTCATTTTCTTCCTCAAGTAAAATCAGGAAATGCATCACCTATGCCTCTTCTGCCATTCATTCCAATTAGACTGGTTTTGGATTTCTCCCTGAGCACAATGGCTGCCATTTTTACCCCATTCTGGAACTTTGAGGGTTGATGACATAGCCCTTCTAGTAATTTAATAGGATCTCTATGCTCCACATACTCTCAGATTCCATTCCAATTTCCCCTCTGCCCTGATACCCATATTACAGAGATTAAATGACACAGCAGTTTGCTAGGCAGTCTGCCTCCAGAATGGCTTCGGTAAAATATAAACACCAATTCATCACTATCTGTCTGCAATCAGAGCTGTAATCTGGAAAGGCATCCGGCCTTGTGTTCAGTGTTCTTGTCAGAAAAGTTACATTTTTCCAAACGCAACAGATTCTCTATCATCCAGGGTCAGAGTGATCGCAGAGTAATATCATTCTGCAACATCCGACAGGTAAGAGAAGGAAACTCACAAGACCTGATTTATTGCTGCCGTAGCCTATATGTTGTTCTGTCTGTGTGTACAGTAGATATTAAAAGTTCAGAAGAAACTGTAACCTACGATATCACCTCCAATAATTTCTGGTGACTCCATAGCTTCAGGTAGAGGTTGGCTGACCATGCCTGCATGGCGTCTGTGTGTATAGTTGTGCCTGGTCATTGAGGAGGCAGAGAAGGAAAAGAGAGAGAGAGAGAGAGAGAGTGTGTGTGTGTGTGTGTGTGTGTGTGTGTGTGTGTGTGTGTGTGTGTGTGTGTGTGTGTGTGTGTGTGTGTGTGTGTGTGTGTGTGTGTGTGTGTGTGTGGAAGGGTTATGGCAAGAGCAACCCCACACAGATGCCATCAGGTCCGCTCTGCTCCACTTTCCATCTGTGGCAATCTGCTAGAGGGGGGCTGAGTGATGGAGGGATGGAGGAGGGAGAGGATAGAAGGAAAGAGTGATGTTGCGGTGTTCAAGGGCGTCACTGTGCTTGACACAACCCGAACAGAAGGGAAGGGCTGCTGCTTTGGGTGTGCCACACGCCACACCTGCTCTGTCACTAATGTCAGATTCAGTTTAGTCCCGATTCCCAGAAGACTGTGAGAGCAGACATACACAGTACAGTCATTGGAGCAGACAGAGATGGCTCTACCAGTGAAAAGGCCCTGGCCTTATCCATTAGCAGGACAAACACAAAAACGGACCTTGGATCATTGCTTAGGGGGAACCATATTGAAAGCTCTGACTCAGAGTTTCCCATTGAATGGTGGAGATCACACACCCCTGATGCCTCAATGTGGCAAATTATGAAACCATAGCTAGTTCTTCAGTCTAATTGCCGTCACCATGGTTTATTAAGCCTGGACCCGCCTCTTTCTTGAGCAACCAGGTCACCCGTGATACAAGTCAGTATTCGACGTCCATCCATATCTGAGGACATCGGGTGATGACGTGGAAACCGGCCACTAGGGGCAACAGTGAGCGCTGTCACCTTCAGGTAGGTTTTCCAAACTTTAACCCTTACCTTAACCATTCGGAGTTAATGCCTAACCTTAAGATTTCGGAGTTAATGCCTAAACGAAACCATAAACACTTCGAAATTTGATGTTTCAGAAACATAGACGAACGTCTCATTCTGATGTGGGACTGTTAGAGCTAGTTTTCTTAAGATCAAAGACTGCGTAAACGGAGCTGTGCAAATACATCTTGAATGACTTTGATATTTATTTGACTCGTAATCTCTGGCATTATAGAAAAGGGCCCCATTAATGCTTGGCAATGTTTTTTCTCCCTCTGACAACTTCATGTCCCATTTGGAGGGTAAAGACGCAGCTTTCAGAGAGCCAGGGAAAACCTTTGAACCCCTCCGAGGGAATTAAGCAGAAGTTTTATTTTCCCCATGCTAATCTGTGACTCACTGTCTCTCACCACCACATTCAGAGAAAGGGATCATAATCGTCAGCACTTCAATAACTAGCGTCCCCGCTAAATACACATCTTCTTATTAAGCTGCCGTGTGTGTGTGTGTTTGTGAGCATATCTGGCAGTGTCTGGCTAGTATCTTTTGTGTTCTGCTGCGGCTGCTTCTGCTAGGAAATGCTAAGATTTGGGGCGCCCATAGCCGGGGCTTTGCTGTGTGTTTTCCATCTAATCTCTGAGTCTACAGTCTTGTCACACTCTGCCACTCCCTCTTTCTCCTCTCTCCGTCCTCCTCAGAGGCAGACAGGAGATTTACGGATCTGCACCCAAATATCAAGTGGATTAATCAGGAATGGAGAGCGGGAGCGTCATAAATATCAATGAGAGGTGGCGAGATGAGAGGAGGTACCTGCTCCTCTCCGTGTCCACACTCTGTAGAGCTATTAAGAGTTTATTAACACGCTGGATTAACCCAATAACCTCTATTTAAAGAAGATGGGACATGCAGTCTATCTTAATGATGGATTTCATAGGGGTCACTCCTAAAGGGAATTGGGAGCCAGGGCAACAATGCCCGCCTCCACCGCTGAGTGACATGGGGCGAAAGCCAATCACCTTTCACCTATGAGGGATCTCTAGAGAGTTACTGTCCACCCTCTTGTACAGAAACCGTTTGGTGTGCTTAGTGGGGATATAGAGGCCCAAACTGCTTAACGTTGCAGGTTGAAGTTAAATATATAGAATGGGCCATTTATGCTATGTTAACCTTCACCTTTCACCAACCAAGCACGTCCCTAATACAACGTCCTGTACTGCAACAGCAGATGAGTTATTTCTGAGTATTAACATTAGAGTAAAGAGAGAGAGAGAGAGAGAGAGAGAGAGAGAGCAATGAATAATACGTCTTATTTAGGAGGAACAATCAAGCCCCTCAGCTAATGAATATGACAATTGTATGAGGGGCTGGTTTAACAACTGTCAACATGCCCTGTCAATTCTAGCCTAGTGGTTGATGCTATCTCAACACCTCTCGTTGATAACGCCTGCTGCCTAGTCCCTCAGGGGAAGCAGACACATTACCATATGTTCCTTTCATCCTGAAAGCATCCCTGGAGCTTCTGGAGTGTCTTTGTTTGGCTTGAGTCTGCAAGGGGAAATAGTAGGAAACAAATAGCGTTCAGCCATTTCAAACCATCTGCATCCACCCAGCCCATGGTATATCAGTTCTCTGAGAACCAATTTCCTGGGAGAATTGGTTGTGTGTGCATCAATATTACAGTTCGGGATAAGACGGTTTAGTCTTGGTGCGGCTCATATTTTGAAAGTTTCCGCGTCTATGACGTTCACTAAACAAGAGACCAGGCCCAGATGACTTTAGGTTCAGACATTGATCTAAGGTCAGTATTGTGCATTTTCCCAAATGGATTTGAGAAGGGTAGACTGACCCTAGATCTGTGCCTAATGTGTAGTGTCTATCCATAGCTATATCAATCCACACCATCAGCCACAGATCACAGCCCTAACCAAGTCTGAAATCACTATGACAAAGCCACAATCATAACAGACTCAGAGAGATAGAATGATAGGAAGTAGAGGACAGAAGAGATGGAGCAAGATGGAGAGGGGAAAGAGACTGAGAAATTGATTTCCCTCCAGCTGCATGAATCACATTGAGTACAAAAAGAACATTATCAAATCAATAGGTTTAATATAGCGTGTTAGATGAAGACAAAGGCATGTCTGATGAGGGGAGTTAACTTTGACTGATGGCACTGGGACACATCAATATAGTCCATTTGCCTTTGGAGGAAGGATAAGCTATGTAGAATGCAATAACACAACTCACAAACCTCTATACGACTTGTTATAGGCATAAATGTGAGGCTCATGTATGTGTGAGTGTGTGAGTGAGGGACTGAGTGAGTGAGTACGTGTCATGTGTATGCCTACACGCACACTCATTTTGACGATGCAGCTGTGATTGG
This sequence comes from Salmo trutta, assembly GCF_901001165.1. NCBI lineage: Eukaryota > Metazoa > Chordata > Actinopteri > Salmoniformes > Salmonidae > Salmo > Salmo trutta. Next base: position 33,397,958 of record NC_042959.1, on the reverse strand, counting down.
GTATGTCTGCAGGAATGTCTGTGTGTATGTGTGTGTGTTTACAGCGCCTTCAGAAAGTATTTACACCCCTTGACTTATTCCAAATGTTGTCGTGTTACAGCCTGAATTCAAAATTGATTTCTTACCCAACCATCTACACACAATACGCCATAATGACAAAGTCAAATATGTTTTTAGAAATGTTTGCCACATTTATTGAAAATGAAACACAGAAACCTTTGGCAGAGATTACAGCTGTGAGTCTTTCTGGGTCAGTCTCTAAGAATTTAGCACACCTGGATTGTACAATATTTGCACATTACATTTTTTTATTTTATTCAAGCTCTGTCAAGTTGGATGTTGATCATTGCTAGACAGTAATTTTCAAGTCATGCCAAGTCAAGCCAATACAAGTCAAAACTGTAACTAGGTCACTCGAAAACATTCGATGTCGTAAGCAACTCCAGTGTGTATTTGGCCTTGTGTTTTAGGCTATTGTCCTGCTGAAAGGTGAATTTCTCTCCCAGCGTCTATTGGAAAGCAGACCAGGTTTTCCTCTAGGATTTTGCCTGTGCTTAGCTCTATTCTGTTTCTTTTATCGTTTGCTCCAAAATAGCGCTTTGTATTCAGGACATACATCTAGTTTCTTTGCCACATTTTTTACAGTTTTACTTTAGTGCCTTAAATGCAAACAGGAAGCATATTCTGTACCGGCTTCCTTCTTTTCACTCTGTCATTGAGATTAGTATTGAAGATTAACTACAATGTTGTTGATCCATCTGTCAGTATTCTCTTATAACATCCATTAAACTTTAACTGTTTTAAAGTCACCATTGGCTTCATGTTGAAAACCCTGAGCGGTTTCCTTCCTCTCCGGCAACTGAGTTAGGAAGGATGCCTGTATCTTTGTGTGACTCGGTGTATTAATACACCATCCAAAGTGTAATTAATCACCATGCTCAAAGGGATATTCAGTCTCTGCTTGTTTTATTTTTATCCATCTACCAATAGGTGTCCTTCTTTGCAAGGCATTGGAAAACCTTTCTGGTCTTTGTGGTTAAATCTGTGTTTGAAATTCACTGCTCGACTGAGGGACCTTACGGATAATTGTATGTGTGGGGGGTACAGAGATAATGTAGTCATTCAAAAATCATGTTTAACACTATTATTGCACACAGAATGAGTCCATGCAATTATTATGTGACTTGTTAAGCAAATTCCTTTCATTTTTAATTAGTTAGTAAAAATATCGAAAAACATAATTCCACTTTGACACTATGGGGTATTGTGTGTAGACCAGTGACACAAAATTTCAATTTAATCTATTTTAAATTCAGGCAGTAACACAACAAAATGTGGTAAAAGTCAAGGGGTGTGAATTTCTGAAGGCACTGTATATTTGTGCGTCCAGCAAAAATTACACCATTTAAATAAGACGCACACAAAGAGAAGGTACAGGACAGGACAGACTTAAATTTATTCAGACAAACATTGTGGAACTGTTACAATAAAATAAAGGTATTTTCAGCCCATAACATCAACATTCCATTATAACTTCAGAAGGGGGAAAATAAGACACTCTAAAACTCACTGCACTATGCTTCTATGGAAAGAGCTTCTGGAGTCTAGCTACATTAAGGACAATCGATTTACACACCTCATTCTGCAACTGGACAAAGCCACAGTGCCTTCACACGGCAATATATTACCCTTTAACATTAGTCATTTTTTCTCTTTACAAAGTAAAAAATATATAGAATTAACAAAGAAGACTTTTGCAAACATGGCCATTTATGTGTGTGTTTGAACTAGCGTCGTAAAACTGTATCGTGTGTGTGTGTGTGTGTGTGTGTGTGTGTGTGTGTGTGTGTGCGCGTGTACACTCCCCTACGTATTTATTTGGACAATTCCATCATTTTGGATTTCAAATCAAATGTGTTATATGCAGCGACATTACAGGATGACATTTTATTTGGCGGTATTTTCATACATATCAGTTTTACTGTTTAAAAATGAACACACTTTATGTATTAAAGTCCCCCCATTTGAAAGTGTCATAAGTATTTGGACAAATTCAACGGGAATAATGATGAGTGAGAAAGCTTGAGATGCACAAAGATTATACCCCCAACACATGCTATCCTCCATTACTAATAACAGGGGACGTTAACTTTTTTGGAGGGGGGGTATGATATTTACACCTATGTAACTTTCTCACTCATCATTATTCATGATTAATTCATGATTATACGTAATCATGGTAGCCTCCACGTTAATGTAGAAGCGTATAGAAACATATTCTCTTCTTATTTACAATAAAAGTGACTCCAAAATGACACAATACATTATTTACCATTCATTTCTATTGGGCACAACATAACACGAAACACAACCAAAGAAAACCGCAAATGCATCCAACAAACCTGGGGAGTCACAAGCTTGAGTTCCAGGAACATGGGACCAAATACAAAACTTTTGACTAAATCTCATACACTATAAGTGAATTTGTCCAAATACTTATGACATTTTCAAATGGGGGGGACTATATACATAGCATACTTCCATTTCTGAACAGTAAAATAGATATGGATGAAAATAGCCTAAAATAAAAGCTGACATTTTGTACTGTCGCCACATATAAAACATTTGATGTCAAATCCAAATAGCTGGAGTATTGAGCCAAATTAAACATTTTAGCTTCACTGTCCAAATAAATACGTAGGGGAGAGCATGTGCGTGTGTGTATCTGAGGACATTTCAGCAACAGCAAAGGACCTTGGGATTGCATGTAATTCCGCTTCTGTAGACGTTTGAGTGACTAGGGCCAAACAGAGGGAGGGTTACTCAGCTATGTACACAAGCAGGCCAGGCAAGCGAGGGACAGCAGTGACATCAGGACAGGGCAAGGGTCAGTTATGACATCATGAGAGGGCAAAGGTCAAGGGCAGGTTGATTGCAGAATCAAAAGAAGAGGCCTTACACTGCTACAGCAAGAGATGACTTAATACACACACGTTACAAGTATGTTACAGTCTGTATGTGTGTGTGTGTGTGTGTGTGTGTGTGTGTGTGTGTGTGTGTGTGTGTGCGTTCGCGTGTGCGTGCATGTGTATTGTGTTAGCGGGAGGTTTATTGTCTCTCTGGCTGATATACACACAGAGAGATAAGAGTTGAAGATGCAAAGGGACAAAACACAAAAGGGTCATCATGCATGCTATTGACGTGACAAACAAACAACCAATCAATATCAGGGTCAGAGGTCACTGTGATGCAGTGATCAGTTGTGACTAGATGAGTTAATGTTGTGATCTGAAAGGACCAACCGATTGATTAATGGACAGAGGGAGAAATCCCCCATCAGTTTTTAGTAAATACACAGATATACTGTATATGAGCGTGGGCATGAGAGAAAGGGATAAGGAGTGGACTGAAGAAGGGAGAAAAGGGAGCGCAATAAGGACAGAGACCAAAAAATGGAGGATGGGGATTAGAGAAAGGGAGAGAGATTTGAGGGAAGGAGGGAAAAAAAGCCCCGAACCCAAAAGCATCACTTTCATCCCCTGAGTTCCTCTTCCTGTCCCCAGATTTCCCAGGCTCCTCTGGGAGAAGAATGAGATGAAAGGCCGACTCTACGGGTGTCGACTCCGAACTATAAAAAACAAAATAAGGGAAATTAGATGAATGAGAGGAGCGCCACGGCTGTAAAACTCACTCATGCATTCCACCAGCGTGAAAAACAGAGCACAGAGAGAGATAGCGAGAGAGAGGGGAGAGGGAGCGAGAGAGAGGGGAGAGAAAGAGGGAAAATAAGCGAGTGACAGAAAGTAAAGATGTGCAAGAGAGAGAGAGAGAGAGAGAGGGAGGGGGGAGTGAAAGGCTGTGAGAGAGGTAGCAGAGGAAGAGAGCGAGAGCGTGAGATTTGTAGTGAGCAAGCAGGGTTTGGTCGTGATAGGCTGTTTTCTAATTAGCTGCGTGCCTGCCTGGAACTACACTTGGAAAACATCCGTGTTGCTGAAAAGTAGAAGAGCTCAGCCGTCTATTCTGTAGAGCTGTTGTTTGTGCTAAATGGACCAAAGTGTCAATCACAACAGACTCTCACACGTGAATAAAAAATCTGTTCAAGATCGCTTCCCACTGGCCGAAGCACGCAAAAGCAATGTATCATTACGCTGCATCACAAGCCCAATGAAGCATATAGTGCCCGGCTCAGACCTGTGAATATATGCGTCCAACCATCCAAGGCCTGTCATTATCAAAGTGAAATGTCACTAAGCATTGTGTGTGTGTGCTTATACTGTACCAGTGTAACGCTTATAACTGTTCATAAGCCCATCTTATGGGTTACGCCTATCTCATCTGGGTTTGTGGGGTAGATACATTACGATAACTGACCTCACTTGACTGCAACCCGAAATATTCTGAAATAAAGCAGGAACTCATTTAGAATAGAAGCTATACTACAGCTAGAATATTTCACTTCTTATGTCAACAATACAAACCAATGGCTACAGAAATCAAACTCCACGACAAACAAAACTATTATGGTAAAACATTATTTTTAAACTCCTGCTGCTTTTAGTAAGAAAAAAAATCTAAGCAAACTGTTAAAATGAAAGAAAATTATATTTGTGTCCGTCTCAAAAGCTGCAGGCCGGTTTGTGGAGGTTTGAAAAAGGTCAGAGTAATGGCGCCTGGGTACTTTGTGGGATTTCTCTGATCTGAAATTCCACAGACAAAGCGCTCGTCTTCACCTGAACCAAAGTACAAAACTGTTTAAAAAAAAAAAAAAAAATCAAATTAATGGAAAAACAATATATATGTTTTGAACTTTCAAGCTGAAGACAGAGGCTGCTATTCAGTTAGTGGCTCACAACGTCGTTTTAAACTTCTAAAAGCTACATTAGAGGAGGTCTGCACGGCAATGAGACAGCAACAGAAGAGAGCGCTGCAGCAGCGAATGTGGGCATTGTCACCAAATAAACCAAACTAAATGTGTATACTCTGGGTTACATATCTGGCTACACAAACATGTCTTCAGCAGGGGCGTAGTAGGGGAACATGCAAAAAAAACACAATCACTCTTGCTGATTCTAGGACACCCTGGAACATTCAATAACAGCCAGAACAATATTCTCAAGCAAAGAGCATATAGAGTATTCTGGAACCCGAGAATATGGTATTCTAGAACATGAGGAGGGAGGACGCGAGTGGAACACAAACAGGAGAACAGCCTCTGACAGAAGGGCCAGGGAACGGAACATACTGTAGAATCTCGCCTTCCTGTTGTGAATGTATTTACACCAATGTGTCTATGGCCTCAAAGACAGACACGAAACGCTCAGAAACACAGGCAGATAAAGAGAGAGAAAGGGGAGATGAGAGAGCAAGAGAGAGAGAACGAGGCTATAGCAATCGGTGTCAGTCAAAAATTGAAGGGTTTGGGGACAGTTTAAGCAGAGGGAAACACAATAAAATAGTCTTTGTTTGAATTTAATAGGTCTCCATTATCTGAAGAGAGTAGGAGGTGGACACATTATGTGAAGGTTGAGTAGGACGGGATTAACGAAGAGAAAGCTTCAATGAAGTTATGAACAAGAGGAAGGAAAAGTCAGTTGGACATGGACTGATGCTGAGGGGTAGGGGGCGGGATGAAGGAGACGCTGGAATGGCTTCAGGTCTGTGCAGAATTAACGGGAGTCCCTGGTTGGTTGATGGGAGAGCAGGTGGGGGCAGAGCTACCAGACGTAGCCAATCTCGTCATATTTGTCATCTTCCTCGTCCTCGTCATCCTCGATGGCCCCTCTGGGATGGATCCGGCCCCGCCTCTGCTTCTGCCGGCTCCTCCCACTCCGAGGTGGCTCCTCCTCCTCCTGGTCGTCAAGGAGAAGGACGCCACCCCCGCTGCCAAAATCCCCCGAGGTCTCTTGGTCCTCCTCTACACAGAGACAGGGAGACAGACAGGTTAGATATTGAGACAGACAGATGGGTAACAAAGAGAGAGACAGGTAGGCTGGCAGAAAGTCAGAAACTGAAAGACAGAGAAAGAGAGACAAAATACGGCTGAGAAAGGCAGACAGACCGACAGACAGACAGACCGACAGACAAACAAGCAGACAAACAAACCAATCCACATACAGCTTCCTCTAATCGAGACGTGCTATTCCGACAGCACAATGCACGATGAGTGTAAATAACGTCCTCTTCCTCCAGTGGTCCGTGCGAGCCTGAGCTCTACTTTATCCCAGCTCACCATCTCAAAGCATGAAACCTTTCAAAGGAACACTGTTGAATCCCAAATACATGAGCGGCGAATCAGAGGTAGCCAGAGGCATTCAGCTATAGATAGATAAGACTTCACAGGCTGTTCTCAGGTCTGTCTGGGTGATTACACAGCTTCTATTAGCAGCAGGGTTTACCACACCGACGTTCAGTCTGGCAATTGTCACAGCAGATTAGTCTCCTTGTAAAATGGAGCTACGCTTCAGAGATAGGAGTACACGCAAATGCCCAACACTCCACAAACAACAACAACATGACAAAGGCATCGTCTGTTCCTCTAAAAGGCCCGGGGAGTATTTCTTTCGGGGGAGACACATTTGCGCCGTAAAAAGTCCCTAACAGAACAGAGACCTTGTCATTGAGATTCCCCGCATGCTTCAGTGGTATCTTTAAAGAAAGACTCAGCGAGCCTGCTGCCTCCAGCACCCCAGATTACACAGACCTAGATAACACACACGCACACACAGCAACACCTGTATCACAGAGCACACTCATAGAGACAGACGGGACACATTGTAAAGAGAATGCTGGAGGTGTGTGTGTGTGTGTGTGTGTGTGTGTGTGTGTGTGTGTGTGTGTGTGTGTGTGTGCGCGCGCGTGTGTGTTTGCTTATGCGGAAAAGTGTTAGAAATGTTATGTTGTGTTCACATACTATGTGAAATCTTTCAAATACTTTGAGCGTTTGCTCTAGGCTGCCTGGAGTGCCAGTTCGGCGAGATCTTCCGTTTTGGTGCTATTCTACTGGTCCATTAAGCCAGGCAAGCTCAGTTAAACACATATAAAGTTTTTGGAATGATTCAAAATAGTATTTGAAGCCAGCTCTGGTACATAGAGTACGAATATTGGTTATATGTGTTTATGTACATGATTTTGTGTGTGTGTGTGTGTGTGTGTGTGTGTGTGTGTGTGTGTGTGTGTGTGTGTGTGTGTGTGTGTGTGTGTGTGTGTTGACTGATGGGCCTTACCACAGGTAGGGTTGCCCTGTTTTCTGGAGCCGGCGATCTCGTTGCCGTATTTGTCCACACACCAACACTGTCCAGTACTGCCATGACACTGGGTCGACTTAAAGTAACCCTCCTCAGAACAGCGTGGAATATAGGCCCCTAGAGAGAGAAAGGAAGGGAGGGAGGGAGAGTGTGTAGTGAGGGAGAGAGAGAGAGAGATTGTGTCAGAGACAAAGAGATTTGCACAGGCGCACAGGCATGAATGGGCCTGGTTGGCCCAGGCCCACCAAATCAGGTTGAGTTCTTTTTTATTATTATTCTCCACTTGTCAGTGTTCTAAACAGGACATTCTTAGTTTTTTTAACCTAAACACAGTACTTGATTTGGGCAGTAGCTCACGGGAACTGCGTACCGGCACCTCAAATTTTGTTCTGCTTGAGTCCCTGCACTTCCTATAGAATATTAGCTCAAAAGTATTGAGGAGTTCCTGCACATAAATATAAACAGTAACAGCACCAAAAATGAGTACCGTCACCTATTTCAGTCCAAGCACTGGCCAAAACATGCAATTAGAAAATAATGGACGGGTTCTGGCATGTGTCATTCCACACTGATACCATGTGCAGTAAACAGTAGTAGTTATCACTGTGTAGGCTAGGCTACACTGTGTAGACGACTTACCATTAGCTAGCTAGCTAAAACTCATGAGCCAACTTGGCTAACAAAAACAAGTAAAATGGCCGAACAAAGCTCACTGTAAAAAAAATAAAACAAGAGACCGTGTGCAGAAAATAATTTTGGAGCATTTGCCAAGTTATTTGATATTTTGTTTTTTATATGTATTAGGCTCCCCTGGCATCTACTCTTCCTTAGGTCCAAACAGGGTTAAAACAATTACATCACAGCCAAACACAAAGCCAAAGACATTATTATGCTATTATGACCCCATTTAGGTTCCGCTTTAAATGACATGCAGCTTATAAAGGCTTCATAAAGCCTTCATAAAGACTACATTAATGTGTTACAAATCATCTATAACCGTACGTCATGCTTTATAAAGGGTTCATAAATGTGGCATAACTGTGTGACATAACAACGAATGTCAAATGTGACACAACCCACTATGTCAAATATGACATAAACCTGTGCTTTATAAGGGGCGGCAGGTAGCCTAGTGGTTAGAGCGTTGGACTAGTAACTGAAAGGTTGGAAGATCGAATCCCCGAGCTGACAAGGTACAAATCTGTCGTTCTGCCCCTGAACAAGGCAGTTAACCCACTGTTCCTAGGCCATCATTGAAAATAAGAATTTGTTCTTAACTTAAAGGTAAAATAAATAAATAAATAAAGGGTGGCACAAGCCAGGTCTTTAAGAGTTTATTTGGTAGATAACAGCTCTATAAACATTATTTTGTGGTGCCCCGAATTTCTAGTTAATTACATTTACATGATTAGTTCAATCAGGTAATATTAATTACAGAGAAATGATTTTATAGAATAGCATGTCATATCACTTAATCCGGCATAGCAGTAGGCTGTGAGTCCCTTGTGAAATACAAGAGCCATGATTTACATTGTTAATAAATGACTGCTTGACCTACGAAATCAGATGTTAAACGTTTTGTGTGCGATCGAGTAGCGCAGTAGTAAGAGTAAGGTAGCCTATGTTTTTATTGATAATTCAATTATGATTTGAGAGCTTCAATTTCGGCCCACCCAAATTTCTGCAGGCCCCCCTACCAACAAACTTCTGGCTACGCTACTGGATTGGCAGAGATGAGATGGATAAAAAATACATTTCTAAACAATCCTGTACTAAAATCCAAACGTACTAAAACCCAACGTGCTCATTGCCATGGTTTTGTAGGTTCTTGTGCGTGCAGAGGCGGAGGCAAACAACCAATTACTAGTGCCTAAGCTGAGACAACAAGCCATACATCCTGCTTAAAAAGGGACGAGTCACTTTCAATAACAGCACTCATGTGCGCAAGTGCACACCACAGTTCACACACAAACACACCACAGTTCACACACAAACACACCACACACACACAAACCCATTACCCTCCCTTTCCATTTATGTGACCCAGTCAAAGGCCATTTGTCAAACTGTTTTTTCGTGAGTTATAACATTATTATATTGATGACCGCTTGGCTGAGGGTTTGAATGAGTTAGGGGCGGGGGTGTTTGTGTCTGTGTGTGCTATTGTTTGTCTCAGCTGGGTAATGTATTGTGCCTAAATATGCATCGGAATTTAAATATACGGTGCACAATAACCAACATCCCACCAAAAAAATTTATTGACAGCTGTCACTCCAGCAAACTGACCTATGAGACTCTTCCGTCGACCCTGAGTCTGAATCCTGTTCATCTCATTCTGGCAGGGCAGACCTGGAGCAGAACACACACACACACACACACACACACACACAGTTACATACAGAACAGGTTAAAATGTGCAAACGTTTTTCCATCACCAACAAACACCACTCTCTTTCTTTTTTTTGGACCGTCTTCACCTTTACTCTCTAAAACGCTCCCTCCCTTCTCCATCCCTAACTCCATCATCCCCTCCATCTCTCTCACCGTCAGGTTTCTGGAAGCAGTAGCACCACTCGTTGTTGGACAGTTTCCCGTCCTTGAAGGAGTCGCAGGAGTTGAACAGGGGCTTCATACACAGCTCATACTTATCCAGGTAGATGGCACTGAGCTCTGATTGGTCCAGCAGGAGGTCGTAGTTCATGTCCAGCTTGTTGAACATCCAACCCAGAGAGTCCTTGCAGATGGGCAGGATACTGGTGTCAAAACCTGGGGGACGGGAGAGAGGGATGTTAGCGGGAGGTGTGTGTGTGTGGGGGGGGGGGTAGTGTCTCATGTTTGTATTGGAGGGGGTGCTTGTCTGAGGCCTTTTCAGTCTAAAACTTGAGTAAAGTGTTTGGAGACTGAGGGTGAGTTTGAGAGGGTTTGTTGAAATTTGAGTGTAAAGACATGCTGACTTTAGTTGAGCACAGAGGAGCACTGTCCTCATCATCTACAGTCCTCACGAGAACTGAAAAGAGCAATGGAATTTCAAACGGCAGTGCCATTTCAAAACAACATTATAATACACACACAGATAATGGAGTGACTCACGTCCTGCCGCTGAATCAGAGTTGGCAGAGGTTTTGAGGTCTCGGTTGGCATCGAGGTGGAGAACTCCGAACCAGTCCTTCAGTCTGGATGCTAGGCTATGCAGGTCCCCATCACTGCAGACTAAACACACAGAGACAGAGACACACACCAGGGTTAGCAGGGGAGGCAGGGAAATCATTTGAATAAAACAGACTTTATTTTAAAGCCACATCGATGCAACATGACTGTTTGATAAGGTTGGGTGAAATAACGTCAGCACAATGTTGGCTCAACCAATTTTTTATTTTCCAGGTTGGCATCTCCTTGACCACACAGAGGACCATCAGACTGCACAGAAGCAGCTGAGTTATATTTCCCTTTCTGTTGCTATAGGAACACAAGCTGGTGAGTGAGTGTGAGAGTGGGTGAGTGATCGAGTGAGGGAGAGAGAGATTGTGTGTGATGATGATGGTTACACATTCATTCTGCCAGAGTGGTGGATGGTTACACATTCATTCTGTCAGAGTGAAGGATGGTTACACATTCATTCACTCAGATGGACGGATGGTTACACATTTATTCTGTCAGAGTGAAGGATGGTTACACATTCATTCTGCCAGAGTGTAGGATGGTTACACATTCATTCTGTCAGAGTGTAGGATGGTTACACAATCATTCTGCCAGAGTGATGGATGGTTACACATCCATTCACTCAGATAGAAGGATGGTTACACATTAATTCTGAAGGATGGTTACACATTCATTCTGATGGATGGTTACACATTCATTCTGTCAGAGTGAAGGATGGTTACACATTAATTCTGAAGGATGGTTACACATTCATTCTGATGGATGGTTACACATTCATTCTGCCAGAATGAAGGATGGTTACACATTCATTCTGTCAGAGTGAATGATGGTTACACATTCATTCTGCCAGAATGAAGGATGGTTACACATTCATTCTGTCAGAGTGAATGATGGTTACACATTAATTCTGAAGGATGGTTACACATTCATTCTGTCAGAGTGATGGATGGTTACACATTCATTCTGAAGGATGGTTACACATTCATTCTGTCAGAGTGATGGATGGTTACACATTCATTCTGCCAGAATGAAGGATGGTTACACATTTATTCTGAAGGATGGTTACACATTCATTCTGAAGGATGGTTACACATTCATTCTGCCAGAATGAAGGATGGTTACACATTTATTCTGCCAGAGTGATGGATGGTTACAATAAGATCCGACCCAGCACTGCCACCAGTGACATGGACGCGTGCGCGCACACACACACACACACACACACACACACACACACACACACACACACACACACACACACACACACACACACACACACACACACACACACACACACACACACACACACACACACACACACACACACACACCACCTGGAAGTCTCTCTAACTACCCAGAGGGATAGCACAGGGAAAGATGCTACAATAGTCACACAGCAGTGTTTCTCCCCTCTATTTCTCTTTAAATGGCCATAAATCCACGGCACCAGGATACAGTGGGTATGACAACACTTGATTATAAATGTATAGGGCTGTTAACTAACTGTAAATGCTGCCTCAGATCTGTGATTTCAAATACTTGTTTCCTCTCCCATCCTATCTGACACGGTCAATACAGAGCTGTCTATTTGACTGCTGTGGAAAACTACTCTCTCATCCGCAGCCTGACCACTGACAAGGTCTTCCAGACAATTAACAACAACTGACTCATTTGCCGTCAGGATCTGTGTGTTTGTGCGTGCATGCGTGCGTGCGCCCGCCTGCGTGTGCACGCCCGCCTGCGTGTGTCTGTGTCAGCATGATTGACATGGCTTCTAGGATGAGAACTAATTGACAGTTTCATAATAAAATTAGGCTCAATTCCTCACCTCATACCGAGCAAGCCAATCAAAAGCCATCATCCTTGGCATGTCAAAAAGTCAGATAGAGAACATTCCAGAATGCTGAAAACTATGAACATTCCGGTAGCCTTCTCTTGCCTGGCTACATCTAAACAGACAGACACATGACCTGACACATATGGCGCTTAACTCAACACAGGGACAAACAAGTAAGGGATAGACTCACTTCCTAGGTTCTGGCCTTTCTAGAGAGTTTTTCCTAGCCACCGTGCTTCTACACCTGCATTGCTTTGCTGTTTGGGGTTTTAGGCTGGGTTTCTGTACAGCACTTTGAGATATCAGCTGATGTAAGAAGGGCTTTATAAATACATTTGATTTGATAGACACAGACATTCTGTGCATTGCCTTGGAAATAATGGACGACGCAGCAGGGTGAAGGCGGAGTTGAGTCCCATTGCAGAGTTCATTTTTCCAAGGTAATGTACAGAACGGAGGTGTTTATCCCACTTATACCATAGTCGCCTAAGAAAACAAATACTAAAGAACACATTTACAAATTCATATTTTCTCATCTTTGGGTTGCTAGAGACGCGACCCAGTCGTTCGTTTCATTAGTTATATATCTAGAGACGCGACCCAGCCGTTCGTTTCATTAGTTATATATCTAGAGACGCGACCCAGTCGTTCGTTTCATTAGTTATATATCTAGAGACGCGACCCAGTCGTTCGTTTCATTAGTTATATATCTAGAGACGCGACCCAGTCGTTCGTTTCATTAGTTATATATCTAGAGACACGACCCAGCCGTTCGTTTCATTAGTTATATATCTAGAGACGCGACCCAGTCGTTCGTTTCATTAGTTCTATATCTAGAGACGCGACCCAGTCGTTCGTTTCATTAGTTCTATATCTAGAGACGCGACCCAGTCGTTCGTTTCATTAGTTATATATCTAGAGACGCGACCCAGTCGTTCGTTTCATTAGTTCTATATCTAGAGACGCGACCCAGTCGTTCGTTTCATTAGTTATATGTCTAGAGACGCGACCCAGTCGTTCCTTTTATTAGTTATATATCTAGAGACACGACCCAGTCGTTCGTTTCATTAGTTATATATCTAGAGACGCGACCCAGTCATTCGTTTCATTAGTTCTATATCTAGAGACGCGACCCAGTCGTTCGTTTCATTAGTTATATGTCTAGAGACGCGACCCAGTCGTTCCTTTTATTAGTTATATATCTAGAGACACGACACAGCCGTTCATTTCATTAGTTATATATCTAGAGACGCGACCCAGTTGTTCGTTTCATTAGTTCTATATCTAGAGACGCGACCCAGTCGTTCGTTTCATTAGTTCTATATCTAGAGACGCGACCCAGTCGTTCGTTTCATTAGTTCTATATCTAGAGACGCGACCCAGTCGTTCGTTTCATTAGTTATATATCTAGAGACGCGACCCAGTCGTTGGTTTCATTAGTTCTATATCTAGAGACGCGACCCAGTCGTTGGTTTCATTAGTTATATATCTAGAGACGCGACCCAGTCGTTCGTTTCATTAGTTCTATATCTAGAGACGCGACCAAGTCGTTGGTTTCATTAGTTCTATATCTAGAGACGCGACCCAGTCGTTCGTTTCATTAGTTCTATATCTAGAGACGCGACCAAGTCGTTGGTTTCATTAGTTATATATCTAGAGACGCGACCCAGTCGTTCGTTTCATTAGTTATATCTAGAGACGCGACCCAGTCGTTGGTTTCATTAGTTATATGTCTAGAGACGTCACCCAGTCGTTGGTTTCATTAGTTATATATCTAGAGACGCGACCCAGTCGTTGGTTTCATTAGTTATATGTCTAGAGACGTCACCCAGTCGTTGGTTTCATTAGTTATATATCTAGAGACGCGACCCAGTCGTTCGTTTCATTAGTTATATATCTAGAGACGCGACCCAGTCGTTCGTTTCATTAGTTATATATCTAGAGACGCGACCCAGTCGTTCGTTTCATTAGTTATATATCTAGAGACGCGACCCAGTCGTTCGTTTCATTAGTTATATATCTAGAGACGCGACCCAGTCGTTCGTTTCATTAGTTATATATCTAGAGACGCGACCCAGTCGTTCGTTTCATTCGTTCTATATCTAGAGAAGCTACCCAGTCGTTCGTTTCATTAGTTCTATATCTAGAGACGCGACCCAGTCGTTCGTTTCATTAGTTATATATCTAGAGACGCGACCCAGTCGTTCCTTTTATTAGTTATATATCTAGAGACACGACACAGCCGTTCATTTCATTAGTTATATATCTAGAGACGCGACCCAGTCGTTCGTTTCATTAGTTATATATCTAGAGAACCTACCCAGTCGTTCGTTTCATTAGTTATATATCTAGAGACGCAACCCAGTCGTTCGTTTCATTAGTTATATCTAGAGACGCGACCCAGTCGTTCATTTCATTAGTTATATCTAGAGACGCGACCCAGTCGTTCGTTTCATTAGTTATGTGTCTAGAGACGCAACCCAGTCATTCGTTTCATTAGTTCTATATCTAGAGACACGACCCAGTCGTTCGTTTCATTAGTTCTATATCTAGAGACGCGACCAAGTCGTTCGTTTCATTAGTTATATATCTAGAGACGCAACCCAGTCGTTCGTTTCATTAGTTCTATATCTAGAGACGCGACCCAGTCGTTCGTTTCATTAGTTCTATATCTAGAGACGCGACCCAGTCGTTCGTTTCATTAGTTATATGTCTAGAGACGCGACCCAGTCGTTAGTTTCATTAGTTATATATCTAGAGATGCGACCCAGTCGTTCGTTTCATTAGTTATATGTCTAGAGACGCGACCCAGTCGTTAGTTTCATTAGTTATATATCTAGAGATGCGACCCAGTCGATCGTTTCATTAGTTCTATATCTAGAGACGTGACCCAGTCGTTCGTTTCATTAGTTCTATATCTAGAGACGCGACCAAGTCGTTCGTTTCATTAGTTATATATCTAGAGACACGGCACAGTCGTTCGTTTCATTAGTTCTATATCTAGAGACGCGACCCAGTCGTTCGTTTCATTAGTTATATATCTAGAGACGCGACCAAGTCATTGGTTTCATTAGTTATATATCTAGAGACGCGACCCAGTCGTTGGTTTCATTAGTTCTATATCTAGAGACGCGACCCAATCATTCGTTTCATTAGTTCTATATCTAGAGACGCGACCCAGTCGTTCGTTTCATTAGTTATATATCTAGAGACGCGACCCAGTCGTTGGTTTCATTAGTTCTATATCTAGAGACGCGACCCAATCATTCGTTTCATTAGTTATATATCTAGAGACACGACACAGTCGTTCGTTTCATTAGTTATATTTCTAGAGACGCGACCCAGTCGTTCGTTTCATTAGTTATATATCTAGAGACGCGACCCAGTCGTTGGTTTCATTAGTTATATATCTAGAGACGCGACCAAGTCATTCGTTTCATTAGTTATATATCTAGAGACGCGACCCAGTCGTTGGTTTCATTAGTTATATATCTAGAGACGCGACCCAGTCGATCGTTTCATTAGTTATATATCTAGAGACGCAACCCAGTCGTTCGTTTCATTAGTTCTATATCTAGAAATGACCCAGTAATTTCGTTCAATTAGCTCTATATCTAGAGACGTGACAAAGTCGCTAGTTCAATCACTATGCAGGCTGGCAACATTGTCCTCTCGCCATGTACCCTAGCTAGCTCATCGCTTGATTGCACGTGGGCATCTGCAACATGATAACACAACCCAGTTGTTCGTTATATATATTCCATTGCCATGCTCGCAGGCAAGGTTCTCATCCCTTGCGTGTTAGCTAGCCGAATAGCTACAGCTAACACATTCACAACCTCTACAGCCAGAATAACAGCAAAGTAGCTGCATTGGCGTTTGTTTAATCTGTTTTCTATTGACATTCATTTGGATACATCCGTAACGAGCTGATGACGCTTGACTTTTGCCTGGCATAGCTAGAAAAGTGAGCTTTCTCGCCAGGACATTCGACACGGTTCATTGCGTGGAGATCACACTGCATATCAAACCGTTTGTGTTGCTAGCGAGTCTGCAAATAGGCTAGCTAGCTAGCTAACAACGTTTTTCATCGCTGGACCTGTGTTTACAATGTATCCAATTTCGGTTTGTGTGGTTGTTGGCATTGGCGAAAATCTGATATCAACTTTGGAGGGGACAATTACATGACATTTTCTCAAAAGCAATTCCTGAGGGGGACACCAAAAGTAGTGCTGTAACACATAGCCTACATTGTAATATGGTAAATGTATATTGAGGAACCAAAGAAATAAGGTGTTTGCCGTACTCCTAACTACCGGTACCCAAAACTACACAACTAATCACAACAGCAATACCATTGCCTTTAACAAATCTTAGTTCAGTCACCAGTTTAAGTTGAGAGTGGGGGTATCCATGGCATTTTCCAATTATGTTCCTATTTTACAAGTCAAAATGGAGAACCTTTCATAATGTTGCCAAACAAAGACTCAACAAACTTACCTGAGACTCCCTGTCTCTGCCAGTCTGTCCCTGCATATCTGTCCCCAACTCTGCTGTCTGTGTGCCATCTGTTGCCTGCTCTGCCTAATAACATCATTGTGAAACATTTCCATTAGAATTTAATTTCTTTCTTATGAACATTTTATCAACTAGTCTTTGAGATATTAGGCTACTAGGGTTCTTACTCTGCGTTTTGGTGTATTGAAAAATACTCTGATGTCCGTCTTTTATTTTTCTGCCATTTTTCTACCTGGCTGGCTGGCTGGCTACACACACACACAGTGTGTAGGTTATTTACAGTAGGAGATGGGCTTCTATCATCTTCAATCATTCTATTTGGGCTTCGATCTAAAAGGTAGCTAGCAAATGTGAAACGGATTAAAATGACAAGAGTTGACAGCTGTATGAGGTCACCATTTACACAACATATGCTGCAACCTTTTGTAATTTTAATAGTTTGTTTCATATTGGCTGGCTTCCAACAATAGCTGAATTTGCAAAGCTAGCGAGCACCAATTCAGTTTCAGTGGTGTTTGCTATAATCTTTGCTACCCGGGTTAAATAAAGGTGAAATAAAATAAATAAATAAAAGTTCACTTGCGACAATTTAGCTTTTGCAACGAGACCATTAAATATATTTAAGACAATGGTAGAAGAGAGTGTAGTTCTGTTCAGTTTGGACTTCAGTTTATCGCTAACCTTATCACAGGGACTTTGAAGCACTAACTTACATCATCTGCATGCTGATTCCATCTTTGACGACGCCACATAAATGGAATAGGTACTAGCTAGCTTAATAGTTAATATTTGCGCGCTAGCTCTGCATATTCAGCTAGTGTGTGTGCGCGATTGACTGGATTAACCTCACGTCAGTTACGTAGCAAGCTAAGGAACTGGCAGTGGATCAAACCATTGTGAGGCAAAGGGTGGGGGGGTTGCAAACTTTTGAAAATTAAAAACGCGCTATTAAGTGTCTATAATCAGCACAATTGCTTTCATTGCGTATTATTAATATTATTTAAATTACATAGTTATGTTTCAGTGATATATTGGGGGGGACAAATAATATTTTTCTCAGGATGGGGGGGTCGTGTCCCCCCCGTCCCCCCCGGGATTTCCGCCCCTGGTTGTTGGTTAACGTTTCTGTCACTTTGTAGCGAGTACGGTCTGCATGTGTTGGCACATATTGGGTCATGATTGCAAGGCGTCCCGATATATTTTCCAATTGTCCCGTTATCTGGTTTTAATGCCCATTCTAGAATGCCCTTCTATCCAATCAGAAACGAGTATTCAACAATGCTGTGCTATAACTGGTGATAAGACATTACATTATGTACTAGCCAAAAGGAGAGTCTGTTCAGCTATGCATTGTGATGGGCACACACTTCGACACAACATCCACTAAGGGTGTATGGCTTATGTGATTCAGTGAAACAGGAAACGTGTCTTGGTGGAATGAGAGCACTTCCACAGTGGCTGGCAGTAAATTGTTCAGCCAGTGTTTTGAAAACTGTTTTCAATGGAAACATATAGATAATCTAAGGCTTTGCCCCAAGCAATCATCTCTGAATATAGTGTGCGTGTGTGTCTCTAGTTCTGTGTGTGAGACTGTGCCAATGTGTGTGTGTGTGTATGTGTGTGTGTGTAGGTGTCTGTGTTTAGGTGTGTGTCTAGTCAGTTTTATCTACTCTACTCTTATGTATCTCCTCCATCTGCTGCGTTCCAGCTGGATACCTCCTACCCGCACACACACGCACATATGCCTTCCATCTTCCAGTCTTTTGAAGCATGGAACAGTAAAGATTGCTCTGTGTGAAGGCTTTGTCTAGGACTGTGTTCCTCTGTGGAGTGCCAGGTCGTCACAAAGCCATCTAGGCCATGAAATCACATTCTATGACAGTGTCTGTGTACAGCTAGGCTATTCAGGGACTCGGTGGCCAGACTCTAACCCAGGACCAGGTGGTAGGAATGGGGCACTATTCTACAGACCCCTTTCTCATGGACACCCAGACCCTGTTACTCACATCTGATCCCATGCAGATCCCATTGTCTCTCCCTCTCTCTCTCTCTGTGTATCATACTCCACCCTGCAGCCTAGGCGTGGTCAGTGTGTTTTACAGGAGTTGTCGTGTCTGTGGAATCCTCTGTGTCTCTGGGAGTGTGACAGTGTCTCAGCAGTCTCTCGGAGAGTGTGTGTGGGAGTGTGTGTGGGCGGCAGAAAAGAGCAGGGGGGGGGGAAATCACAGGCTCTGTGCTTATCTGCTCTGACACACACACACACACACACACACACACACACACACACACACACACACACACACACACACACACACACACACACACATCGAAGAAATTCCATAATTGTTGGGGACACCTACAGAATTGCCATGGCATTCCATTAACTGCACAACTCCAGCTATCAGAAGGAGAGGTGAACAGATGACATCCATCCTGAGTGAGGGGAAAGGAGACGGGGTGCTATTTCCAATGTAATGACACGGTACAGGATGTGTGCGCCTCTCGTAGAGCGAGGCCACATGAACATATTGCGATAAATTGCCTGAATAGATGCGATAACGATAAATAGAACGATAAGTTCATAACATTAATGTTCACCGTTTTTTAAACTACCCTTTAAACTACTACTACTAAAAATCAAATCAAATGTAGTTAGCAGATGTTTTTGCAGGTGTAGTGAAATGCTTGTGTTCCTAGCTCCAACAGTGCATTAGTATCTAATAATTCACAACAGCACACACATCTAGAAGTAAAAGAATGGAATAAAGAAATGTATAAATATTAGGATGAGCAATGTTGGAGTGGCATTGACTAAAATACAGTAGAATAGAATACAGTATATACATATGAGATGAGTAAAGCAGTGTGTAAACATTATTAAAGTGACGTGTTCCATTATTAAAGTGGCCAGTGATTCCATGTCTATGTATATAGGGCAGCAGCCTCTAAGGCTTAGGGTTGAGTAGCTGGGTGGTAGCCCGCTCGTGATGGCTATTTAACAGTCTGATGGCTTTGAGATAGAAGCTGATTTTTAGTCTCTCGGTCCCAGCTTTAATGCACCTGTACTGACCTCGCCTTCTGGATGATAGCGGGGTGAACAGGCCGTGGCTCGGGTGGTTGATGTCCTTGATGATCTTTTTGGCCTTCCTGTGACATCAGGTGCTGTAGGTGTCCTGGAGGGCAGGCAGTGTGCCCCCGGTGATGCGATGGGCAGACCTTACCATCATCTGGACAGCCCTGCGGTTGCGGGCGGTGCAGTTGCCGTACCAGGCGGTGATACAGCCTGACAGGATGTTCGATATGATCCTTAACTAGTCTCTCAAAGCACTTCATGATGACAGAAGTGAGTGCCACGGGGGTGATAGTCATTTAGTTCAGTTACCTTTGCTTTTCTTGGGTACAGGAACAATGGTGAACATCGTGGATCAAGTGGAGACAGACTGGGATAGGGAGAGATTGAATATGTCCGTAAACACTCCAGCCAGCTGGTCTGCGCATGCTCTGAGGACGCGGCTAGGGATGCTGTCTGGGCCGGCAGCCTTGTGAGGGTTAACACGCTTAAAATGTCTTACGTCGGCCACGGAGAATGAGAGGTCAAAGCTCACAGTCCTTGCGAGCGGGCCGCGACGTTGGCACTGTGTTATCCTCAAAACGGGCGAAGAAGGTGTCGTGGTATCAGCTTGAGGGGGAATATACACGACTGTGACTATGATTGAAGAGAATTCTATTGGGAGGTAATACGGTCGGCATTTGATTTCTAGGTCGGGTGAACAAAAGGACTTGAGTTTCTGTATGTTTCCTCTTCTTCTACTACTAGTTTGATGGTTGTAGCCATCAGTTGTCCCATTAACAATCACCCATATAAGCAAACTTATTTCATTTCAAACTTCACATTTCTCTAGTATAGGCTACTTATCGTAATGAATGATATCAGCAAAATGCCAGCGATGAGTGGCCGGTACGGTTGGTGTTGATAATTTCCGGTTTATCGTCCCAGCTCTACCCTCTTGACAGGAGCAGATAGATAAGGTTTCCGGAGCATTCTTCATTTCAGGCAGACCAGGGGAGAGAAAGGTAAGACAGGATCTCCCCTCAGCCAAACCATAATCTATCTCCACCCGCAAATATAATATGTCCTCCTATCTATCTATCTATCTCTCCTGGTCTGCAAATACCATATGTTATAGGTTGCAGCCACAGGGCTTTCTCCTCTCTCTCACCTTGCTTTCTCTCTCTCTCTCTCTCTCTCTCTCTCTGAAATGAGATATTTGTTCTCCACTCGGCTCCCGCTCCATTTAATACATCTCACAACCTCACATCGACCTGTGGAGCTTCTCTCGTCTGCTGTCCTGTCCCCCTTCTCAAGGACATCCAGACCCTGTTACTCACACCTGATCCCATGCAGAGATCGAGCGCTCTCTCTCTCCCCCTCCCTCTCCCTCTCCCTCCCTCTCTCCTGCCCCTCGGGTCCTTTTTTTCAGCGGCGACTCAGAACAGTGAGGTTGCTCTCAACCCACAGAGACGCACAGACAGGAGACACAGCAAACAGGCCAAATGCACTCCTAAGTGCTTCAGTCCTCTCTACCCTCTTTGTGCCCCCCCCCCCACACACACACACACACCCCCCAACCACATCAGAAAGACCCACAGATGTCACAGGGACCTCAAGTCTCAAAGTGTTTAAACAGTCCCCCCCCAAAACAATCTAGGTGGTCCTGTGATATGATCTGTAGCTGGTGTGATTCTACCTGAAGATCTGAGTGGATCCATAGAGCCCCGAGGCAGAACACATCATCAGGGATGCGACTGCTGTCACTCAAAGCTGAAATGCAGCAATTGCTCGAAGTGGGCGGGTCAGACAACCCACATGGATCATTTTCAGAACTCCGTGAGATTGGAGTGTTGCTGTAAGGAACGCTTCAGTGTTTATGAGTCCTTGTGAGTCTAACCAAGTTGGATATGCTGCACCAGCGGAGGAAGGAGGGAGGGAGGGACAAGGAAGAGATGGCGGGAGGGAGGGAGAGTGTTATCAGTAAATAGATTGCCGTCTGCTTTCTGTAACTCTTCACAATGGCCGTTTCTCATGCATAAAAAAGGAAATAATCTCCGATGCATTCTGCGACACCACAACAGAGATTCCACAAAAACGTCCTCTACCTCAGGAGTTGGGACAGAGACATACGTCAGAGGAATCAACAAGACTGCATGGGGTCACATTCTGAATAGATGTTGAACAGGGATTTTTATTTCTCTCTCTAGCTCTCTCCCCCATGTATCCAACCTGTTACCCCTTCTGTCTCTGTCTCCTTTTCCCGTCCCTCTCAGTCTCTCGTCCCTCAACCCCATCACCTTCTCCTCGTTTTCTCTCTTCCTCTCTTCTTGTCTCGCTCCATCTCTCTTCACCCTCTCTCCGTCCCTCTCTTCATCCCTCTTTCATGTGTGAGATTAAATATCCACCTTCTGTTGCTGCGGCCGCCAACTGTAAACACCTCCATCCCTCCCTCCCTCCCCCTCTCCCTTCCATCTTCTACAGGAAAACAAATAAATCAAGAGGGAGGGAGTGAAAAAGAGGAGAAGAAAACAAATTAAAAGAGGGGCAAATGCAATTCAGGTGGGTGGCGCGGCAGGCAGCTCATTGCCCTGCAGTCACTAGCGACATCGCAGGTGGCGCTGGGACCAGACACAACCTAATCAAACCTGGCTACACGTGGGGTGGCAGTATTGTAAAGCAGTGCTACAACACAGATGGGACTTCTAATGTTACACTGTAGTATACAGGTAGCGGTGACGTGATGGAGGGGTAGTTACCCCGCAGCCATAACTACACATTTCGGCTGTACGTCTCTAATAGAGAAACAGGTTCAGCAGTAAAACCTAACAGTGAACCCTTGTATGTTAGAAAATGGCTACTGTAGAGAATGGCCACAGCTCGGCGTGGGACGCTAGCCCTATAGCCCTATAGCATAGAGAGGTTAGGGGTGAGTTATGACAAGCACAACTCTCTCTACTGTCCTTCTCTTCCCCTTGATTCCAGTGTCAGCACACAGCTATAAACTACAACGTGTCTGTGCGCGAGGGAGAGCGTGTGTGTGTGTGTGTGTGTGTGTGCGCGAGCGTATGTGTGTGCTTGTGTGAGAACGAGAGGGAGGCAGAGATGATTTAAGCGGGCTGTATGAGCACAGGGGTTATCAGGGTGTCCTCAATGCAGACGGCCATAACAGAGAAACTATCACCATCACACAGAATAATGGGCCTGGAGAGAGAGGGGGAGATAGATAGATACGAGAGAGGAAGGGAGGGAAGGAGAGTGATGAGGAGAAAGAGAGAGGGAGGGAGGGTAAAGATAGATAGAGAGAGAACGATAGATAGACAGACAGGCAGGCAGATGGAGAAGGAGTAAGAGGTGGAAGAGGAGGGAAATGCAGAAAGGAATAGAAAACACTAAAGAGGAGAAGAGAGAAAGTACAGAAATGCGAGAGGGGGATGAGGGGGAGAGAAGGATAGTGAGATGATGAGGATGTGTGAGGGAGTAGAGGAGTGGGAATCCATAGAGCAAGGAAGAATGAATGATGAAGAGAGGAAGGGAGAGGAAGGAATGTAGGAGAGGGAGAAGGGGGAAGGGAGGAGTGTGGACTGTCGATAGAGTGAACTGGAGAAGAATGTAAGAATGTGAGGGAGCGTGTGTGTTAAGTGGGCCTGCATCCCAAGAGGAGATGGGTAATAAGAGGGCCTGCATCCCAAGAGGAGATGGGTAATAAGAGGGCCTGCATCCCAAGAGGAGATGGGTAATAAGAGGGCCTGCCTCCCAAGAGGAGATGGGTAATAAGAGGGCCTGCATCCCAAGAGGAGATGGGTAATAAGAGGGCCTGCATCCCAAGAGGAGATGGGTAATAAGAGGGCCTGCATCCCAAGAGGAGATGGGTAATAAGTGGGCCTGCATCCCAAGCGGAGATGGGTAATAAGAGGGCCTGCCTCCCAAGAGGAGATGGGTAATAAGAGGGCCTGCCTCCCAAGAGGAGATGGGTAATAAGTGGGCCTGCCTCCCAAGAGGAGATGGGTAATAAGTGGGCCTGCATCCCAAGCGGAGATGGGTAATAAGAGGGCCTGCCTCCCAAGAGGAGATGGGTAATAAGTGGGCCTGCATCCCAAGAGGAGATGGGTAATAAGTGGGCCTGCATCCCAAGAGGAGATGGGTAATAAGAGGGTCTGCCTCCCAAGAGGAGATGGGTAATAAGAGGGCCTGCCTCCCAAGAGGAAATGGGTAATAAGAGGGCCTGCCTCCCAAGAGGAGATGGGTAATAAGTGCTGCCTGGCCTGCCTCTCTGCCTCCCCTACAGTACACAGGAGACTATATTGATCAGGCCTGCAGGTGAAATATCAAAAACAGGATCATAGGCTGTGTGTTTTTCCCTACATCCAACGCACTCCCTCGCTCCCTGCTCTTTCATGTTCCCCAACACAGATCGATTGACTGTGGTAGTGCACAGTGCTGACATCTCCCACATGCCCCTCATTGCCATGAGAAACATGCACACGCACACAATTACACAGCAGCCCCTGTTGAGAAGACTCAAAGAGCAACATCTTTCATGCTGGTTGAGGTTCACATGAAAATATTCACATACCCTCTTCAATAACCCTGTTTGGCTCCTACTATCAATGTTTCCCTCTGTCTCACGCTGTGTGTAATATTGTGTGGGTTTCTATAAAGCTATACTGAGAGACGGTGGGTGTGCAGGGTGAGAGATGCAGTTCTCTCTCACACTAAGATGACAGAGGGGGCTGTTGGTCTAATGCAGGGGTTCCCAAACTTTTTATAGTCCCGTAACCCTTCAAACATTCAACCTCCCTCTAGCACCAGGGTCAGTGCACTCTCAAATGTTTTTTTGCCATCATTGTAAGCCTGCCACACACACACACTTTACGATATAAGAATGAGTGTGAGTTTTTGTCACACCCCCGGCTCGTGGGAAGTGATAAAGAGCTCTTATAGGACCAGGGCACAAATAATAATAATAATAATAATCAATCATTTTGCTCTTCATTTAGCCATCTTACATATAAAACCTTATTTGTTCATCAAAAATTGTGAATAACTCACCACAGGTTAATGAGAAGGGTGTGCTTGAAAGGATGCGCATAACTCTGCAATGTTGTGTTGTATTGTAGAGAGGTTCACTCTTAAATCATTTTCCACACACAGTCTGTGCCTGTATTCAGTTTTCATGCTAGTGAGGGCCGAGAATCCACTCTCACATAGGTACGTGGTTGCAAAGGGCATCAGTGTCTTAACAGTGTGAATTGCCAAGGCCGGATAGTCTGAGCGCAGCCCAATCCAGAAATCTGGCAGTGGCTTCTGATTAAATACAATTTTATCAGAACCGCTTGTTGCAATTTCGATGAGGCTCTCTTGTTCAGATATCAGTAAGTGGACTGGAGGCTGGGCGTGAAAGGGATAACGAATCCAGTTGTTTGTGTCATCCATTTCGGGAAAGTACCTGCGTAATTGCGCACCCAACTCACTCAGGTGCTTCGCTGTATCACATTTGACATTGTCTGTAAGCTTGAGTTCATTTGCACACATAAAATCATACAATGATGGAAAGACCTGTGTGTTGTCCTTGTTAATGCAGACAGAGAAGAGGTCCAACTTCTTAATCATAGCCTCAATTTTGTCTCACACATTGAATATAGTTGCAGAGAGTCCCTGTAATCCTAGATTCAGATCATTCAGGTGAAAATTACCCAGATAGGCCAGTCGTGTGAGAAACTCGTCGTCATGCAAGCGGTCAGACAAGTGAAAATTATGGTCAGTAAAGTAAACTTTAAGCTCGTCTCTCAATTAAAAGAAAATGTGTCAATACTTTGCCCCTTGATAACCAGTGCACTTCTGTATGTTGTAAAAGCGGTATATGGTCGCTGCCCATATCATTGCATAATGCAGAAAATACACGAGAGTTCAGGGGCCTTGCTTTAACAAAGTTAACCATTTTCACTGTAGTGTCCAAAACGTCTTTCAAGCCGTCAGGCATTCCCTTGGCAGCAAGAGACTCTCGGTGGATGCTGCAGTGTATCCAAGTGGCATCGGGAGCAACCGCTTGCACGCGCGTTACCACTCCACTATGTCTCCCTGTCATGGCTTTTGCACCATCCAGATACCAACACCTCTTGACCACCAAAGTCCATGCTGTCCCGTACTTAAAAAATATCCTCACATGCTGTCCTTGTTTCCAGTAGTTTGCAGAAGAGGATGTCTTCCTTAATTGACCCCCATAAACGTAACGGACATATACCAGGAGCTGTGCCAGACCCGCCACACCTGTTGACTCATCCAGCTGTAACGCATATAATTCACTAGCTTGTATGCGAAGCAGTAATTGTTTCAAAACATCTCCTGCCATGTTACTGATGCGCCGTGAAACAGTGTTTGATGAAAGCATTGTCTGTATAGTTTTTTGGCCCTTTTCCCCCAGCATTGTCCCAGCCATATCCATGGCAGCAGGAAGAAGGAAGTCCTCCACAATAGTATGGGGCTTGCCTGTCCTAGCCGCTCGGTAGCTCACCATACAAGACACTTCTAGCCCCTTCTTACTAATGGTATCTGTTGCTTTTATACATGTCTTACTACTCAAAAGTCGTCTTTATTCTCGCTCAAAAAACTCCCGTGGCTTATTTTTCAAATTCCCCTCTCTAGTCCTCTCTTTCTTTCTCTCGATACCCCTCTCTCTCTATCCCTCTCTCTTTCTTCGTTTCTCTTTATCCTCTCTCTCTCCCCCTCCGCCTCTCCCTCTGACCCTCTGTCCTGCTGGCCCTCTGTTTAGTCGGGGTCATTTTAATGAGGAGGGTCCGTCCGTCCGTCAGACCCCGGCCTCATTAATAAACCATAGCGAGAGACAGAGAGAGAACCAGGGCTATTCCGAATGTGACCCGAGGCTCTGAGACTGTCACTAAGCCTGGCCGAGCCCTCCCCTGCACACCACCACACGCTTGAATTTCAACGTTTCGGTCCCCCTTTATCACTTATTAGCACTGGTTTTTAAAGTCTCTTTTAGCCAAACAAATGTCGTTTTTAGGACAAAGACTGGTAGCTCTAAACCATGAGACCTCCAACCGGGCCTCTGATCAGACACATAAAAGAGGGGGGGGGGGGGGGGGGGGGGGGTTGGAGAAAGAGAAAGGAGGGGTGAGGTGGCACTTTTCAACGAGGGTCTGAGAAAGTCCGATGGGGAGATGGGGAGAGATAGACAGATGAATAGAGGGGAAGAAACACCCCCAGATTTGATTGTCTTTCCCTGAGCCATCCGATCCAGATGGAATTCACTGGCAGAGGGTCCGGCCAGAGACTGATAATGATCGCTAATGCGTTGTCCGGCTAACTGCCATCAGCACCGGCACACAGAGGACCAGACTGGCGAATGAGCAGCGGTGGAACCTTCAGGAAAGATTGGAACAGAACCCTGGATCTCTACCAGCTAGAATATGGAGCACCCATAGGTAGAGGCAGGATGGGATTACACTTCTGAAAAAAGCGCACAGAAAGCATACCAAATCCATATTTGCAACTCCAGCACTTGGGATTTGAATACGATATTGCAAGGACGGGAGAGGCTTTGCACCAAATTCCAATCAAAATGTCCACTAGATGCCAGTCTTTTTGGATGTCTCTTGGCCGAAACAGTGCGGACGACGCCAATGCCGACGACTGTAAACATCCATAGAGAGATTGCATTTCTGGAATCTTCAATTGAATTCCAGCTTCAGTGTCTAGAACAAGATAATCCATTCCAGGACAATGGAAAATGAGACAGACTGTTTGGATGATAAGAGTATAATAGAGGGAGCGTTCACATTGACATGGAATTCCGAATGACACAGACAGAGAGAAAGCGAGAGAAACAGAGATTACTTTGACACCCCATCTTTTATGCATTTCCAAAAGGAAGAATTAAAGTAAAAAAAAAAAATAAATAAAAAAAACTATGAGATGTGATTTTGAAGTACGGTGGCTGAGACTGAGTTAGGACAGTGTGATGGGGATTACATGCACATGAACACTACCCCCCCCCAACACCACACACAACACAAAGTGACAGTGACAGGGTCTCTGACAGTGACAGTGGAGGCAATGGGAGGCGTAATCACCCACTTCCTTTATACGGTTCAGTCAGTCATTATCAGCTGCATTGAGACACCCGAGACAGTAGCCCGCTGCACCCCAGGCCAGTGTTACCATGACGTAAAGGCACAGTGACAGCCATCCCTCGCCGCCGGCGGTGATATCACCGCGACAGAGCCACACTGTCGGCGGCATCAATCCCATTCGCTCTGCAATGGCTATACCACTCTCTCTCTCGCTTTCTTCCAACATTCCACAGGGTTCTGCTCTGTGGGTATCCCTCTCCACTCCTAGTTGTTGAAGACAGTCATATATATCCCTCATGTATTTCCCATGTGGGATACGAACCCAGGTCTCCCATGGGAGCAACTAACATATTAGACCAAGAGGAAATTCCCTACTGGACCGAGGGCATGTCCGCTACATTCATTTATTCATTATGTATCCTCGTGTATCCCAGAACATTCCAGCAGTGGGAATTCCTCTGGCTAAACTGCTTCTGGAGGGCCACAGTGTGTACAGGGCTAATCAATAATATGCTGCTCAGCCTGGTCATAAATTGACCTGTTTAGAGTCTCAGCTCCGGCCACAGATATCCACAGGCCAAACCATGGCTTACCCCACCGGCTGGTTATCCCAGGATTGGTAAACTACAACAATAAATGGTAAAACTCATGCATAAGCACACAACTGAACCAACATATTAGTACTTGACAAGGCTTCCATACAGCTATAAGCTATATAGTCAATACCAGTCAGTCACGTCCTCTCCTCCTAATCCTCATCCTCTGCTTCCCTCGCTCCCTCTCCTCTCTTTCCACCCCCCCTTCCCTCCTACCTCTTAACCCCTAACTCTATCCCTCCTCTGTCTCTCCATCCCTTTATCTCTTTTCATTCGTCACGCTCTCCTCATGCACCCCTCTCCTCTACCTCCCTCTATCCCTAATCTTCCTTTTTACATTGCTCCCTCTTTCCTCCAACTCTCCTTCCCTCCCTCCACCTCTTCCCTCTGTCACTGGCATGTGCAGTGTGATGAGAGGCACAGCAGTGCTATTTGTTTCCTTCTCTGTGATGAAGGTTAACCCGGGTTCAACGAACGCACAACGTGCTCTATTGTAGTGCGGCCGGGTGTCACAGCTAGGGCAAATTGAATTTAGCCAGGGGATTTAGCTCATTGAGAGTGGGCGATTCAGCTGCTTTGTGAACCCATCTCTGGCGTTACCATCCAGCTAATGAAGTAGCGCGGGTTGAAGAACCCTAGCTCACACCCACCGGCTTAGCTTAGCCTGTCTAATTAACTTCAAATTAGACCTAGTCCCCATTCCTAGTGAATTTCTATCAGAGCAGGTACCAGACGTTCCAAAAGGACGTAGCTGTAAGCCGAGAGGCTCACCATGTGTAATTACTACTAAACACTAGTTCATCAGGAATTGGAGGGAAGAACAAATAAACAACGAAAGCAGTATGAAAGCCCATAATGGACAAATAGGACAAAAGGACACATTCTTTTCTCTACCACAGTCTCATGTGGGCATATTCTTTATTCATTCAATTCGAATTTGGTCCTGGGCCACACCATCCGACGTCCCATAAATATTTCTCTGTTCCGAGTTGAGAACAGCGGCGTTTTCATTTAGTAGGTTACTGTATGTATGTCAACAGCCCGTGAGCAGGTGTCGTGGGCAGGTGTGCCCGATACGCAGGGGACCTCCAGTTCAAAAGTCGCCAAGGGGTTAAACACCAGCCGTGTCTACCCAGCATGCAGTTCTGTCCACATATGGTACTGAGCTGCGGATCGACCACTATCTTCCCAGCCAGAGAGAGAGAAAACAGAGAGGGGGGGGGGGGGGGTTACGTGAAAAGAAGGAGCGGAACCAACTCATAAACTCCAGTTTTAGGAGTCTCAACAAATGATGGATAGCTGTGAATAGAGGTGACGGCGCGTAAACAGAGAGAGTGAGAGACGGATAGAGAAATGAGGGCGAGCGAGTGCTTTGACTGGCGCGCACACACATCCATACAATACACTTATAGAGAATCAGTGTTGTCCGGGTTTATCGCAGAGATACCTAGCTCGCAGAGAGTTTGACAGGCTCCATTTGGTGCCGTCAGGAAACCCAGAACCCGTCCACACTACCACCACACCTTATTAACCGAGCCTTCACTCACATTACAGGGGAGGGAGGGAGGGAGGGAGGGGAGTCTGAGATCAAACCTGAGCACCCGTCCATAACTCTTATTTAACTATCCATCATCCCCAGTACAGGAGAAGAGTGGGTGAGAGATAGTGGGCAGAGAGGGCAGAGTGTGGGCAGAGAGATTGACAGAGTGTGGGCAGAGTGTCAGAAGAGAGATGCGAAGAGAGAGCAGACTGATATATGATGGACCATAGTGCTGCTAAAACAGTTAAAAGGATTCTGGGGAGAGTTTTCTTCACCTCATAAAACACCTCTCCTCAATTCAACTCATGGCACAGAATGACCTAGGCTAGTCTTGAGTTGGCTTTAATGCTCTCCAACACACACACACACACACACACAAACAAACACACCTAATTTAAACAGCCTACACAGTTTACTTCCTGCCCTCTGGAGACACACTCATCTTCAGCGCACATCTCTCCAGAATGCCTGTTTAAACTGAAAAACCCCAGTCTGTTCAAGGAGAGAGAGAGGCAGAGAGAGAGAGAAAGAGAGATCAAAATGAGGAGAGAGGGAGAATAAAGAGAGTCAGGATTCTTTATATAAATGTGTTGGGTCATCTGGGGCTGACAGAGAACCCCAGGGGAGGATAAGAGGACAAAAAACACTTGAAAGTCACTTAAATCTGCCTTAACCTATGCAGAGACTTTAGTATCTCCCTCACAGACACACACACACACACACACACACACACACAAAGCGAGGCTCTCAGCACTCACAATTAGGGGGTTCCATGGAACAGAGAATGTGATTAATTAGGTAGCCAGCAGTCAAGTTGGGGAAAAAAAATTCCACTCTACGTTCCCTCCATCAGACAGGCCGAGACTAATGAAGGGGGGGTGATATAACGAGAGAGCGTTAATTAATTAGCACACATTTTATTTTTGTCTCCTGTTAGTCTCCATTGTGCCTGATGAACTCTGGGACCTGTGTATGGTGTGTTAGCACCCCTAAACAAAGAATGATGAGGATAGACCAGCAGGGGATAGCTAGGGTGTTCACTAACTGCCGAGGGTGTGTGTGTGTGTGTGTGTGTGTGTGTGTGTGTGTGTGTGTGTGTGGACAGAGACGAGTCGTTATTTCCCACTGGGCTGGGTTTTTAAATTTCATGAACCCAAACATTATCATGCTTTTAAACAATATTCCAGCTCTCTACTGCAACTCCACAACTCCCACTGCTATGAGTGTGCAGTCAGAGAGAAGTGAATTAATGCCCTGAATTAATGCTCTGAACATTAACGAGAGAGAGAGAGAGAGAGAGAGAGAGAGACCCAAAGCCTACCCACTAAGCCGCTACACAGATGGTAATGCGCCATCACAATCCTCGCTCTCTTCCACTACTCTCTTCTATCCCATCATCTTTCCCTTCTGCTAAATCCCCCGTCACTCGATTCTGCCTCTTTCGATCCCCACTCTCCTCCTTTCCGCATCCTACAGTGGTTCCTCCTTTAAAAGTTGTGAGCGTACGCCGCGGGACTTAAGAGGTAATTTGTGGTTTAGTACGGTACCCTGCGTCACCACTTCATTGGTCCAGACCAGCGCAAGGGGGAGTTAGAGCACTGATTATGCTTTTGGGTCCTACTGTGTCTCTAACTGACAATGAATGGGCGACATAAACCTAATAGAAACTGATAATTGTGCACGACTTCAGTATTACTTACTAAAACTGCTGTTACACTAAGGTTTTTATTATTTTATTTGGATTATTTTGCTGTTACTGTGGTACTGTAGGCCACTCCCGACCGGTCACATTATACAGCGCCTGAGTGGTGCAACGGTCTAAGACACTGCATAGCATTGTAAGCTGTGTTGCTACAGATGTTGGTTCAATACCCGTGCCAGCCTCGACTGGGACACCCATGAGATGACTGTAGGTTTTTGGTTTTTCTCCCTCTCAAATCAGAAATAAATCATTCTAAATAAAAACTGGCTTTATTTACAAATGAGTAACAATGTCTCAGCCCATGTTCAAGAATGGCCTTTTTCCTCACTCGTTTTACGTTATTTGAAAACAAAATCTGGGATAGGAAATCTGGGATAGGATAAAGTAATCCTTCTAATTTAGAATCCTCCAATCCTCTAAATGTAATTATTGGTGGAAAATATTTGTAGATATACTGTAGGCCTACCATAGGCGAAATGAGTATTGGTTACACTACAATTAGGAGGTGGAAATGTTATGCCCTTGAGATATTCATTTAGAATCATCTTATGCTGTAGCCTACTCCTGGCCATCACGTTGTATAGTGCAATATCTTCCATTCCATCCTAACAGAAACCCTGAGGGTTTGTTTTTCTCGGAATAGAAACACCATAATATTAATAAAATTAATTAAGTCAAATTTCTTAAACTCAATCCCATGTACTATGTTATCACAATTTTTTTTTTTATTCTCTAGTATTGCCAATATAGGAGACTATCAAATGCTTCTCAAAGTTGCCCTATGGTGGTCAAACTACCACTAACTTGCATTAACGTAAAAAAAATGGCTGACAATTAAATAACGTGCCATAGAATGCTGCAGCAGCCCGCAAGGTGTGCTGCAGTATGACACAACTTTTAAAGGAGGAACCACTGTATGAAGCTAGCTGAGCGAAAATGGAGGACCGATCATCCATTCACTCCCTCCTGTCTACCTTCTCCTCCTCTGTATCCACTGCTAAAGCCACTTTCTAGCACTCAAAATGTCAAGCTTCTACCCCCCCCCCCCCCTCCCTCTGCAGACGACTTTGTCAACCAATCAGCCTACTGCTTCACTGGTCACACTCACACATTCAGTGGTTCCTCAATTAAAAGTTTTGAGATTATGCCGCGGGACTTAGAGGTAATTTGTGGTTTAGTACGTTACCCTGCGTCACTGTCTCATTGCTCCAGACCACCGCAAGGGGGAGTTAGAGCACAGATTATGCTTTTGGGTTCCAAGGTCTAATGTGTCTCTCCCTGAATGAATACTGTCAACGAACGGGTGATATAAACGAAATAGAAACTGATATTTTGTGCACGACTTCAACATTGAGTTTCAATGAACTGAATGATGAGGATGAAGAAGGTGATTGAATTTAGAACAATAGTGTAAGAATTGCTATGCCTCTGTCCTGCACGCACACCAGAAAAAATACATTTATTTTTTTGTTTCTACCTGGTCAGAAGAAGCTGTAACTAGACTGTAGTATATTACTTACTAAAACTGTTGTTACACTAAAGGTTTTTATTCTAAGAGAAACGGAAATTTTCAATAATATTCCATGATATTCTTAAGGTACAGTTGAAGTCGGAAGTTTACATACACCTTAGCTAAATACATTTAACCTCAGTTTTTCACAATTCCTGACATGTAATCCTAGTTAAAATTCCCTGTCTTAAGTCAGTTAGGATTCCCACTTTATTTTAAGAATGTGAAATGTCAGAATAATAGTAGAGAGAATGATGTATTTCAGCTTTTATTTATTTCAGCACATTCCCAGTGGGTCAGAAGTTTACATACACTCAATTAGTATTTGGTAGCATTGCCTTTAAAGTGTTTAACTTGGGTCAAACGTTTCGGGTAGCCTTCCACAAGCTCCCCACAATAAGTTGGGTGAATTTTGGTTTGTAGGCCTCCTTGTGCGCACACGCCTTTTCAGTTCTGCCTACAAATTTTCTATAGGTTTGAGGTCAGGGCTTTGTGATGGCCACTCCAATACCTTGACTTTGTTGTCCTTAAGCCATTTTGCCACAACTTTGGAAGTATGCTTGGGGTCATTGTCCATTTGGAAGACCCATTTGCGACAAAGCTTTAACTTCCTGACTGATGTCTTGAGATGTTGCTTCAATATATCCACACAATTTTCCTCCCTCATGATGGCATCTATTTTGTGAAGTGCACCAGTCCCTCCTGCAGCAAAGCACCCCCACAACATGATGCTGCCACCCCCATGCTTCACGGTTGGATGGTGTTCTTCAGCTTCCCGCTTTTTCCTCCAAACATAACGATGGTCATTATGGCCAAACAGTTCTATTTTTGTTTCATCAGACCAGAGGACATTTCTCCAAAAAGTATGATCTTTGTCCCCATGGTGGATTTGGAGCAGGGGCTTCTTCCTTGCTGAGCGGCCTTTCAGGTTATGTCGATATAGGATTTGTTTTACTGTGGATATAGATACTTTTGTACCTGTTTCCTCTAACATCTTCACAAGGTCCTTTGCTGTTGTTCTGGGATTGATTTGCACTTTTCGCAGCAAAGTAAGTTCATCTCTGGGAGACAGAATGCGTCTCCTTCCTGAGCGGTATGGCGGCTGCGTGGTCCCATGGTGTTTATACTTGCATACTATTGTTTGTACAGATGAACATGGGACCTTCAGGTGTTTGGAAACTGCTCCCATGGATGAACCAGACTTGTGGAGGTCTACAATTTGTTTTCTGAGGTCTTGGCTGATTTCTTTAGATTTTCCTATAATGTCAAGCAAAGAGGTACTGAGATTGAATGTAGGCCTTGAAATACATCCACAGGTACACCTCCAATTGACTCAAATCATGTCAATTAGCCTAACAGAAGCTTCTAAAGCCATGACATAATTTTCTGGAATTTTCCAAGCTGTATAAGGCACAGTCAATTTAGTGTATGTAAACTTCTAACCCACTGGAATTGTGATACAGTGAATTTTAAGTTAAATAATCTGTCTGTGAACAATTGTTGAAAAAATTACTTGTGTCATGCACAAAGTAGATGTCCTAACCGACTTGCCAAAACTATAGTTTGTTAGCAAGAAATTTGTGGAGTGGTTGAAAAACGAGTTTTAATGACTCCAACCTAAGTGTATGTAAACTTCCGACTTCAACTGTGAATGTGTTGACTGAAAGAAGCAGCAACTGATGTCTGCTAAATACTCTAGTTGATGGAGTAGTCACATAGCCTTGGCACCTACTGCACATAAAGCTGAGAGACTCACTCATTCATGGCTTCGGACCAAAATAAGTACCAACAATCTTTCTGATCGTTTTTAATAAAGAAATGTTTTGACTGACCTCACACTGCACCATCTCCGTCGCCCACACACGCTTTAAACATTTGAATAATAAAGCAAATTGAAGATAGAAGCCGGCTCTTAATGAGCTCCGAGAGCCGATCTGTTATCCAACGATTATTATTATGATGATTATTAATCCTGCATTATAAAAGACCCTTAGATATTCTCACAGACCAGATTTGCCTTAACAAAAAATTACATGAGAAGCGCACATTTGTAAATCCCAAACTCTAAAAGTAATTGGAAAGGTAGATTTAAAAGGTACAGTAGTAGTCAAGTGACATGACCAAACTTAAACGGACTGAAAATATAAGTGATTATAAAAAGTCACGACTCTACAACTGACCGCTAGTTTTGGTCTAAAATAAGCACGGTCTGTGAAGAGCGGTTAACTAAAACAAGCAATGTTTGTTAAAAAAACACCAGGAATATATAGACCTATGAACACCTAAAAAACGTGAGTCAGGGTTAGTGCTTTGTGTATATTATTGGTTATTCTGACCTGGATGCCATGTACTACAGTCTCTAAAAGGAAAAATATTACCACTGTCTCTTGCACATGTCATTTTCCTTTCATAATGCATCCTTATTTACAAAGCGATTATTATTATTATTATTATTAACCCTGCATTCTAATTATATAAAATTCTCTTAGATATTCTCACATACCAGATTTGCCCTAACGAAAAAAATAACCCTTAGATATTAATTTAGAATCCTCCAATCCCCTAAATGTAATTATTGGCGGAGAGTCACGTCATTGGCGGAGAGTCAGGCGGCATTGGCGGAGAGTCACGTCATTGGCGGAGAGTCAGGCGGCATTGGCGGAGAGTCAGGCGGCATTGGCGGAGAGTCACGTCATTGGCGGAGAGTCACGTCATTGGCGGAGAGTCAGGCGGAGAATGACGCGTTGAAGAGGGCAAGGAACCAGATGGAGTCACAATCCATGTCAGACGCCTGTGAGCTCTGGAACTACACCTCCTGTTTGTGGTCTCTGCAAACAACGTGTCCTTGATGAAAATACCTGTCTATTTCTGGAAGAATCACCCCGATTAACTCTTTAGTCATATCAGTTTACCTATTTGCTAATGGTTTTGCCTATACCTAGCGACCTGTTTGAATTATATGAGCAAAAAATATTCAATTTTATTTGGAATGGCAAGCCAGACAAAATTAAAAGGGCCTATTGTCTCACCCCATGTTCAAGAATGGCCTTTTCCCCTTTCTTCAGATTACAACTGCTCACTTTCGGTTATTTGAAAACGGAATAATCTACAAAATATCGTTATTTTTTTAAACAAGGACTTGAAAATGAGATTGTGAACTTCGCAAACAACTTTTCCACTCCGAGAATGAGAATGGTAAATGACTGCAATTAATACATTCATTCAATACATTGGAATACAACAGAAGCCATCTACCCATGATGGACTATTAGCAGGACAATAGACTCTTAATAGCCCGGCTACTGTATGTGTGAAAATCCCCCCAATTTGCAATGTATTCGATGCTTAAATACTCAAAAGTTTGACATTTCTAATTCAAAACCTCATGCAACCGCAAAATGTCAGATAAAGCATACAGTATACTGTACAGTATCTGTTCATCAACATCTTTATGCTTCCGTTAACTTCTTCGGGATCGGTGTCCCTTCCACAAGACGGTTGAGCTAATGTAGGCTAATTCGATTAGCATGAGGTTGTAAATAACAAGAACATTTCCCAGGACATAGACATCTGATATTGGCAGAAAGCTTAAATTATTGTTAATCTAACTGCACTGTCCAATTTACAGTAGCTATTACAGTGAAAGAACACCATGCTATTGTTTGAGGAGAGTGCATAATTGTGAACATGAAAAGTTATTATAAAAGTTATAAATAAACATATTAGGAACATTTGGACAGTCTTGATCAAACATTTTTTTTACAGAAATGCAATGGTTCATTGCATCAGTCTAAAACTTTGCACATACACTGCTGCCATCTAGTGGAAAAAAAATCTAAATTGCACCTGGGCTGGAATAATACATTATGGCCTTTCTCTTGTATTTCAAAGATGATAGTACAAAAAAATACAAAAGAACGGTTGTTTATTCCTTTGTA
This sequence comes from Salmo trutta, assembly GCF_901001165.1. Lineage (NCBI taxonomy): Eukaryota > Metazoa > Chordata > Actinopteri > Salmoniformes > Salmonidae > Salmo > Salmo trutta. The sequence continues at coordinate 33,360,772 of NC_042959.1, read as the reverse complement.
GTATCTTTTACCAGATCTATTCTGTTATATTCTCCTACATTCATTTCACATTTCCAACAAAGTTCAAAGTGTTTCCTTTCAAATGGTACCAAGAATATACATATCCTTGCTTCAGGGCCTGAGCTACAGGCAGTTAGATTTGGGTATGTCATTTCAGGAAAAAATTGAAAAAAGGGGCGTATTCTTAATAAAATAATGAGAAAAAAGACTCAAAATGCAGATGTTTATTTCAACTACGTTTTAGTTCTACTTCCCCCCCAGCTCCACGACCACGGGTTAAACCTTGCTGAGATGATCAATCTATTTGTTGCATTGTTGTATCGTCAATTTCTCAAGCCAAAACATCTCGATGACCTTCACCAGTCCATCTTTGCTTGTAGGCTTGTAGAGTTACGTATGAATTTTTCAGAATAAAGTAGGCTAATGAAGGCAACAAATTGTTCCTTACTGGAACACCCAAAGTCATCCAATTGTTATAATAGGATTTGAAGCAATAGCCTACCCGCATGTGGTCAACTATTTCAGCACAGTTTCACACTGCTCTGAGACAAGCATGGGGACTGGTCATGATAAATCAATGAGACTTAGGGTTTCGTATTTAGTTTTTTCTTGGAATAGAAACACCATAATATTAATCACATTAATTAAGCTACATTTCTTAAAATCAATTTCATATACTATGTTCTTACAAAAAAGGTTTTAAATTCTCTAGTACAGCCAATATTAAAAACTGTCAAATGCTTCTCAAATATGCCTTCTGGTGGTCAAACTAGCACTAACTAGCATTAATGGCAACAATGGCTGACACTTAAGTAACGTGCCTTAGAATTCTTCTGCAGCCCGCAAGGTGTGCTGCAGTATGACGCAACTTTTAAAGGAAGAACCACTGTAACTAGCCTGTCTTGACCTCTTTCTCCCTTCTCTCTCCAGATGAAATCCTGCAACTAGTGATGTCCTGCTGCCCGACAACCTGCCCGCTCGACCCCATCCACTTTTCCCTTCTCCAGACCATCTCTGGAGACCTTCTCCCATTGCTCAATTCCCTCATCAACTCACCCCGTACCACTGGCTGCTCCCCCTCGGACTTCAAAATGATCACAGTCGCTACCCTCCTTAAGAAACCAACACTCGACTCCTCTGACATCAAAAAGCTATAGAACAGTATACCTTCTTTCTTTTCTTTCCAAAATACTTGCGCGTGCTGTCTCTGACCAACTCTCTCGTTATCTCTCTCAGAATGAACTTCTTGACTCTAACCAGTCAGGCTTTGATACGAGTCACTCAACCGAGACTGCTCTGCTGTGTCACGGAGGCTCTTCTCACTGCCAAAGCTGACTCGCTCTCCTTTATTCTCACTCTCCTAGATCTATCCTCTGTCTTCGACACCGTGAACCATCATATCCTCCTCTCAACCTCTCAGGACCGGGCGTCTCAGGCTCTGCACACTCTTGGATTGCATCCTAACTGGCAGGCCGCTCCTACCAGGTGACGTGGATAGGATCTGTGTCTGACCACATGCTCTCACTACTGGTGTCCCCCTGGGCTCGATTCTAGGCCTTCTCCACTTCTGTCTATATAACCAGTTCACTCAGCTCTGTCATATCCTCACATGGTCTCTCCTATCATTGCTTCGCGGATGACATTCAACTACTTTTCTCCTTCCCCACTTCTGACTCCCAGGTGTTGACACGCATCTCCGCGTCCTTGGCAGATATCTCAGCGTGGATGTCGACCCACCACCTCAAGCTCAACCTAGACAAGATGGAGCTGCTCTTCTTCCCGGGTAAGGCCCGCTCGCTCCAAGATCTCTCAATCACGGTTGACAACTCCATGGTGTCCCCATCCCAGAGTGGAAAGAACCTTGACGTGACCCTGGACTACACCCTGTCGTTCTCTGCAAATACAAAAGCAGTGACTCGCTCCTGTAGGTTCATGCTCTACAAAATTCTCACACAGGAAGAGGCGCAGGTCCTAATCTCCCGTCTGGACTACTGCAATTCGCTGCCAGTTGGGCTCCCCGCTTGTGCCATCAAATCCCTGCAACTTATCCAGAACGCCGCAGCCCGCCTGGTGTTAAACCTTCCCAAGTTGTCCCATGTCACCCCGCTCCTCCGCACACTCCACTGGCTTCCAGTCGAAGCTCGAATCCACTACAAGACCAGCAAGAGGAACTGCCCCTCCCTACCCCAAACCCTACAGCCCAACCCGAGTCCTCCGTTCTGCCACCTCTGGTCTCTTGGCCCTCCCACCCCTACAGGACAAGGAAGAGCCTAGTCAAAGCTCTTCTCTGTCCTGGCACCCCAATGGTGGAACCAGCTTCCCCCTGAAGCAAGGACAGCAGAGTCCCTGCCCATCTTGCTCTATTCTCCCAATTTACCACCTTTATTGACAATGTTTCGATCCAACACAGCAATCCCATCCCCAAATATATACATTTCACCCCACATGATCATTATGCACATGATGCACTGTGGGTGTGGATACATTACAAAATATGGCTATACAAAAACAAATATTACTTAAATCATACTTAGGATCATGTATACAAATGCCCAGTTGCCCATTATTTTGGCTACAATAGCTAAGAAGAGAGCTCAATGACTATGAAAGAGGGGTCTCAAAGGAGCATAGGGGGTTTAAAGGGTTTGTGTGTGTGTGTGTGTGTGTGTGTGTGTGTGTGTGTGTGTGTGTGTGTGTGTGTGTGTGTGTGTGTGTGTGTGTGTGTCTCAGTCACCAAATCTCAACCCAATTGAACACTTATGGGAGATTCTGGAGTGGAGCCTGAGACAGCATTTTCCACCACCATCAACAAAACATCAAATTATGGAATTTGTCGTAGAAGAATGGCGTCGCATACCTCCAATAGTGTTCCAGACACTTGTAGGATCTATGCCAAGGCGCATTGAAGCTTTTCTGGCTATTATGTTGGTGTTTACCTGTTTGTATAGCTGTATACATAAAGAGATGGAAAGGGGGTGTGCTCTCCATCACAAGCAGGAGATTACAGTGAGGGAGGGGATGAGAGTTGTTGCTTTATATTCCTTCCTCCCTCCTTACCTCCCTCCTTTCCTCCCCCTTCATTCTATGGAAAGGCCTTCAGTTATAAGTATGTCATGCAAAGTTACTACAGACAGACATGGCTGTTTCCTTGGTCTCCGTCCCAAATAGCAGTATGTTCTCTATATAGGGCACTAATTTTGACAAGGGCCCATAGGGAAAACGGCCATTTGGGAAGCACCCTTGGTGTCACTGTAATACCAAGCCCACCACTCTTAGTCCCTACACCAGGATTGTGTTTTGCCTTCCCCCCCCCACCATACACACAAGCCCCACACACACACACATTTACACACTCTATCCATCCCTCAGCACACCTTTCCATCTGGAGGAGAAAACCTCTCCCTGCTGTTTGCCTTTAGATTATATTTCTCTTCCAGAATCCCTCCATCCATCTCCTGAAATCCCACTTTCATGACAAGCAATAAGACACACACTCACTCCCTCACCCTCCAAACTGCTATACTGTCTTAACACACACTCACTCCATCACCCTCCATACTGCTATACTGTCTTAACACACACTCACTCCATCACCCTCCATACTGCTATACTGTCTTAACACACACTCACTCCCTCACCCTCCAAACTGCTATACTGTCTTAACACACACTCACTCCATCACCCTCCATACTGCTATACTGTCTTAACACACACTCACTCCCTCACCCTCCATACTGCTATACTGTCTTAACACACACTCACTCCATCACCCTCCATACTGCTATACTGTCTTAACACACACACACTCACTCCCTCACCCTCCATACTGTCTTAACAGAGAGAGAGAGAGTGCGAGAGAGAGAGAGAGAGCGCGAGAGAGAGAGAGAGAGAGGCGCGAGAGAGAGAGAGAGAGAGAGAGAGCGGCGAGAGAGAGAGAGCGCAAGAAAGAGAGAGCGCGAGAGAGAGAGAGCGCGAGAGAGAGAGAGCGCGAGAGAGAGAGAGCGCGAGAGAGAGAGCGCGAGAGAGAGAGAGAGAGAGAGAGAGCGAGAGAGAGAGAGAGCGCGAGAGAGAGAGAGAGAGAGCGCGAGAGAGAGAGAGAGAGCGCGAGAGAGAGAGCGCGAGAGAGAGAGAGCGAGAGCGAGAGCGCGAGCGAGAGAGAGAGAGCGCGCGAGCGAGAGCGAGAGCGAGAGGAAAGGAGGTGGGAAAGAGATGGCAACTCCTAAAACCACAAGGAGGTTTTTTGCTTATTGTACATTCCAGTGTGTGTGGGTGTGGGTGTGTGTGGGTGTGCGTGCGTGTGTGGGTGTGCGTGCATATGCGTGTGTGTGCATGTGTCCGCATATATGTGACTGCATTAACTTGATTGTCACCATCTCCGTGATGCATTCAGATTAACACTGCTCAGCCACACACACACCACCACCACTTTCTGGTTAAAAGATCTCGTCGGGGCTGTATGTGATCACCAGGAAAATCACTGACAGCTTACGAATCAATTCATAATGAACACATTTGGTCTCTTTTTCATAATGACAGGCCGTGTTTCTCCTAATAGCTTTAGTCGCACTGATTTATTTAAAACATACCATTATATCACATCTAGAACGGTAGAGCTCATCTATGCAGGTTTAAAATTCCATTAGTGCCGACGCAAAATGCACACACAATGCGCTTCATCCAACACGCAATACAACCGCTTGTACTCCGTCCTAACCTGTATTGAAATGCATCACGCGTTGAGTACTTGAAGTACAGCTGCAACACTGGTTTCACAATGTCAGCAGGATATCAGTAGTTGTATTGTCACCACTATGGCTGCAAATGTTGTACTAAAGAGAGCGAATTAGGTGGAGTATGAGCGTTGATAGCACAGTTACAGTGTGTTAGTAATGTGATGTACGGATACAGGCATCTTTAAACCAAACAAGGCCAGACAGAGGCAGCATGTGCTGTCATAATACCAGTGCTTATTTCACTAGATCAAGATGCTAAGCTGGGACAAAACTGGTGTGTGTGTGCACGTGTGTGTGTGCAACCAAAGCACTTCTTTATTTTGCCAATTCAAAAATCCACCTAGACAATGACTGACTGACTGATACTGACAAACTCATTGACAGACTGACAGGTTTAGGGTTAAAGGTTACTCACCGGTCTTCTCTGTCTTGTCTCTGTGTGGTTTGACCAGTTCCTGACCAGGCAGACATGGGCACGGTCCCTCACACTTCAGAGCGATGCTCTTCCCTGATGTGCACGCCTGGAACTCCAGCTTACACTACAAAACACAGAGAGTCATGGGTAGTGGAGTCTTTCTTCACGGAGAGGCAGATGAGGTAGGCAAGTCTCCCTTGAGGTAACGTTGGACATTCAGCTCAGATGAACAGATGTGGCCATTCAGAAGCTATGTAAACACACTTTTACACACAACACAGATGCTACTGGCGTTCAATCCTGGCTCGTGTGTTAGAGCATAGCCATGTTCTCAATATAACAGCAGAGTACAGTAATCAGGTCATGAATAAATGGAAATAGCCTTTAAATGCACTAAAACAATATCCCTGAAATAATGAACCTTCTCAAATGGATTGTAAAGACTTTTTTTCTGTCAAAATAAAATCCAATTTTCCCTCTGAGGGTCTGCAAGAGATGTGCGCGCACACACACACACACACACACACACACACACACACACACACACACACACACACACACACACACACACACACACACACACACACAGTCTCTCTCCTCTCAGCTCTCCCGTTGACACTTTCAATTTCACACATTCCAATTTAAATCCATCACCTCCTCCCTGACAGTTCTTAGATAGCGGCACTAATGTCGCCTAATGCAATTTGTTGACAAAGGTACGCCACTCTCCCGTTCTACACATATTGAATTATCTGTCCAGAGGGAGGAGAGGAAGCCTATGAAATATTCCCCAGAAAATTCAATTTGCTGCCATTTCCAGGCTAGTCAAACACTGTCTGTGTCAGTACTGAGAACATTCCGGAATATCTCTCTCGTTCTCTCTGTGTACGGCTTTGATATGTTTTAAATGATGTACAAATGCAGAAAAGAACCAGAAAATTAGGGAGGTAAAAGGAGAGGGGCAAGTACAGAGAACAGTAGAGGGAAAAGGAAGGAGGGAGAGAGAGAGCGATAGGGAGACGAAGGAATACTATATTTTTCTCTATTTCTGTGTCCTTACACTCTAATGACACAGTAATAGAGAGAATTAGGGAACATAAAAGCGAGACACAAAGAGAGAGAAGATGAGACAGAGAAAGAGAGAGTACATGATTGTTCCACAGTGAGTGGAGGGGGCTGAGAAATTCAGACTGAAGCACTACTCATCCATAGGGTTTAGGAGAGAGGGGGATGAGCAGAGAGAGAGAGCGAGAGGGAGAGAGGGATGAGAAGTGGAGAGAGTTAGGAGAGAGGAGCAATGTAAAGGGCTTTACTCTGCAAGCTACAGTCTCTCTCCAGAGATGAAAGCATCCTTCTGATAATGGGATCTGGAGTGTGTGTGTGTGTGTGTGTGTGTGTGTATGCATATGCATGTGAGAATCCAACATCATTTCACACTTTATAAGAGCACTACACTATAAGAGCCAGATTGTTAGCCCAGGCGCTAACCGTTATATTGCTGTTCATCTCAGTAGGGGCAACATCACTCTAGCAGCTAACTGAGGCCACACATTTATCCAGACCACTGAAGCCAGAGGGAGCAGGTGAAGGGAGAGGAGAGAGGGACACCACTGCCACCCCTTTCCCCCTCCCCTCCTTCGCTCTCTGATGGAGAGTGACACCCCAATCCCCCTCTCCACCTCTGAAGTGGATGAGGCAAAGGGGAGTGGGGGCGGGTGTGTGTGTGTGTGTGTGTGTGTGTGCTAACGACAGAACCCCCATGAGAAGAGGACTGATTGATCTCTGTGAATCTATGTGGCAGAGGATCGCATCCCTCAGTGGTAACGCAGGCCAGATTAGATTGTGTGTGTGTGTGTGTGTGTGTGTGTGTGTGTGTGTGTGTGTGTGTGTGTGTGTGTGTGTGTGTGTGGTTACAGAGTGGTATTTAGCTATTAAAAGGGCTTAAATTCTATGGGCATTTTATCTCAGTAAAGGTGACAGAGGGGGTGAGGTGGAGGGATGGGGGAGCAAAGGAGGGATAATTGGGGAGCGAAAGAGAGGGAAGAAGTGAACGAGACCGAGGGAGAAGAGAGGAGAAGAGGGAGAGGTTGTTTTTCTCTAGCCGAAGGACTCTGGAATCAAATGGCATCGGCAGACACAGTTCATCCTCTGCGTCATCCATCACGGCTGACGCGGGCATTTACGGAGCGTCGCCATTCCAAAGCTCTCTCTCTGTGTGTGTGTGTGTGTGTGTGTGTGTGTGTGTGTGGGTGGGTGGGTGGGTGTGTGTGGGGGTGTGTGTGTGGGGAGGAGAGAAGAAGGGGGGATAGGGGTAGGGAGGCTGGCGTGATGAGAGGATGATGAAGGGTGGATAACCTTTCTCCCCATTCTCAGATGATTTTGGCTGAGCTAACGTTTGACCTTGCTGTCATGCTATAGCTTCACAGATGGTGCAAAAGATTGTCACTGTCAGCCTGCTACATGCTACAAACATAAACAGGGAAAGACCATGATGCTGGTAGATCTGGGACTATAAATGAGCAGCCAAACAAGAGAGACTAAAGAAAGAGAGAACGAGGGAGAGAGAGAAGAAGATGGGTTGGGGTGGCATGCGTCTCACCTTGGAGGAGTAGGTGTGGCCGTCAGAGCCGCACACGGGGCTGGGGTGGATGACAGGGCACGTCCCACACTTCCCATGGGCCCCTGCTCCTGCCCAGTGTTTGTGGGCCAATCTTTCTTTTCTGGGTTTCACACTAAAGAGAGAGAGAGAGAGGGGGAAGGGCAGTGAGAGACGCGCGCATAATGCAATATAATAGCATATTACTCAAAGATAAGCGAACAGATTTGATTGTTCATTTCTATTCGACTCAGTATCTCGATTCCAAATGTCTGCGAGCACTGTGGTAAGAGACACAGGAGGTTGAACAAAATTGCAGGCGTTTCCAATGACAACAGTGGATTTTAAAGGTCCAATGCAGCTGTTTTATTCACAATAACAAATAATTTCTGGGTAACAATTATGTACCTTACTGGGATTGTTTTAAATTAAAATGGTTAAAAAAAAAAAAGACACAAAAATAGCTTCTTAGCAAAGAGTAATTTCTCAAGGAAGGACTGTCTGGGAGTGGTCTGCATGGGGAGGGGAAAACTAAATAGCTGCTATTGGCAGAGAGGTTTAGAACTCTTTTATCATTAACTAATAGTTTGAGTCGATTTTCACGTAAGGAACTCCCCACGCCCACATATTGGGGAAAACCACATTCTTTCCAATTGAGCCCCATTGTAAAAGAGGCGTAAACAAACAAAAAATTGCCGTCAATTTTTTGTTAGATAGAAATAACAAAACATGCAGAAATGCTGCTGTGCTGTTCAATGTACATGAACCAGGTCAAACATCCCGACCTACGGTTGGCAATGCTCCCACGTAGGGAAATAAGGACGGCTGCGAGAAGAGCCCCGTGGCTTCAGGCTATTCAGCGTAGGAGAGTGGGTCATGTGGGGAACCAGTGTCCAAGCAGGCAGCAACATGTAGTTGTGTGTGTGGAAAACATTTCATCACAGGTAAGAAAGACATTTAACTTGTTTAGTATAGTCCGTTTGTAACTCCACTCACATCTATGTAGTCCGTTTGTTTGTGTTGTTGGTCTTGGCTAGCTTAATGTTCCCGGTAGGAAGCTAGCTAGCACTGACTCACGTGGCTGCTAGCGCCGTCATGAAAAGGGGCATGAGGGAAGCCCTACAATAGTATGTTTTTCTAAGTAGTGAGAACGGTAGGGAGCAGACAACAAGAACATAGCTTTTGAAAGAGGTCAAGTTTTTGCTGTGAGACAATGGGGTAACCTAGTTAACCACTGGTTGTTTTCCCCATAGGTGGGCTGGGCCACGACGTTCTATCTAATACCGACTGGGACGATTTAGCAACTGGTGATTTTCAGGCTGTCTTTTCAAATAGCTCTCTACACTAATAGGGCATTATCATAATGTTCACAATCTCACAGTATTATTCATACCTCATAGTGTGGTATTATATAAGAACACAGAGAAATCACGTTTTTTGACTGAACTAGGCCTTTGAACTCAATTTCATTGGATATTGCTTGTTTATACAACTTTAATTGCATCCAAATTGCATTCAAAATGCACATTGTAGAAGTCAAATTGCACACAGTTGCATCGCTCCCAATCAACGTTGTCTATTCAGTAGATAAACAAGTCTGCCAACTACACTTCTTGTTCCAAATGGTCCAAAACAAGTAGAATAATAACAGCATGTCTAATCACTCCAATCTAATTGTCTTCGTACCAAGATGGTGCCCGAGGGGTCCATTACTGCTGTAACTCAAACCAAATGATGTACTGTACATCCATGTTTCAGTCTCTCTCTCTCTCCTTGTGGATAGTAGTGTGTGTGTGTGTGTGTGTGTGTGTGCGCGTGCGTGCGTGCGTGCGCGCGCCAGGGTAATGAAGGCCCTGGTCCACCAGGGCTTTTCTATAACGGCCGTAATTACATTGGATAAAATCTTCCAGCAGTCTTCTCGTTAAGTGCTCCGCCCTCCCTCCCGCCCTCCCTCCCTCACCCAGCCTGTCTGTCGACACATCACCCTCCTCTACAACAACACCAGAGGTGTGAAGTTAGAGAACACAAACCCTTCACTGAAATGAATCTGGGATGTACGGCGAACGTCAATACGCCGACTTGAGAATGAATAGAGTGCTGGTGTCAGAGTGGGGGGTAAGGGGTAAATCTGTCACACATCTCTGGCTGTGAAACGGGCACATTCCCGTCCAGGTCTGGTGCGGTGCGGATCGGCAGTCAGACACCTCCTTGATGCCTATAATTATCCAACTCCCCAGCTGTGACAAAAACACTATAATCACAGATTAGACATGCCACGCACTGCCAATACCTACTAGTGAATAAAAAAGCAATTATGTCTCATAATACTGTGTAATATAAAACGCTGATGAGGCTGATCAAAATCTCCTAAAGATGTCCCCCCCATCCTCCTCCTCCCTCCCTCCTTTTCATAGATAACCCTGAAAGCCTAGGAGAGCTGTGTGTGTGTGTGAGTGTGCGTGTGTGTGGGTGTGTTGAAGCGTGTGCTTCCTCTAGTCAGGGTATCCATGTCTGGGTGGATAACACATACGAGTGGCGAGGGAGAGAAGGATCGCTGTCAGATAGCTGTGTGTCCAACACGCCTGTGTTTGTTCATGCGTGTGGTCTCTGTGTTACGTGTCGGGGTGTGATAGAATGGTGTGCGCGTACGTGTGTGGGAAGAGGGGAGGGCATTAGGCTCACGGACCACCCCCGGAGACCCCGCTGTGAAACTCTCCCCCTCTTCTTTACCCAGCAGACATCATTCTGACTGACTGGCCACAGAGCACAAGGAGGGAGAGAGGGAGAGCGGGAGCAAGAGCAAGAGAGAGAGAAAGAGAGAAGGAGAGAATGGAGAGAGAGCAAAATGAAGAGAGAGGGAGAATAAAGAGGGAGAAGGGAATAATCCTTATTTTCCTCCTAGCTCGTTGTTTCTCTCTGTCCATCGGTTTCTCTTCATTTGCCTGCCTCCTTAGTGCTCTCTGTCCAGCTCTCTCAAATCGCGGCAGGGTCTCTCTCCATCTCATTGGCCTCCTGGTGATAGTGTGTGCGACCGTTCGTGTGTGTGGGGGGGGGGGGGGGGCAGTTCAGCGGTGTTTCCCTTGACACATTTCACACATTTCACACACACACACACACACACACACACACACAAATTATTAGGACATGTGAACACTTTAACTAAAGTTCCAGCTGGGTATTTGATCTGTGCATGAGCTATGACAAGGAGAGCCTTCCTCGTTGGCGAAAATGAAGTGAGTTTGGAAAATCCCAAAGTGTGCATCTTTCAAACAGTTTTCACATACAAACTTTATGTGTCTGAACTCGGAATCAAATAGGTTTCCCAAAGATGATACGATTCCTGTGATACAGTACAACGTTTATTTTGATTGCCGATTTTACGCGTCTTTCAAAGTCCCATCAGGTAGCCTGATTATCCAGGCTACCATATAAACCGGATTGTAAGGGAAATCATTCTTCTTGCAAAGCATGTCAACATTTCAATCTAACTATTATATTCACCAGAGTATTCGCAATAATTAAATGCATGTAAATGTACACAGGTTATATTTCTGATATATTCAGCTTGAAACTGGATCAGCAGAGCAGTGGTAGCTACAGAAGATGTGCTTGGGGCCCTCCAGTGACGAGTCTCTGTTCTGCTCTTCTCTACACCCAGAGGCGCCAGTAATTATGAGTAACGAGCACTTACTCCCTATTAACGGCCATTGCATAATTGATATTTGTTTGTATTAAACTGAAGACGGGAGAGAGGCACCGGGATCAAGTGTTGAGGGGGGCCCCATGCCTCCCCCTTCTTTCTCTCCCCCACAGAGCTCCTATATGTAATTATATGCTCCCCCCCTTTCCGTCCCCTCCTCCTCCCCCTTCTTCCTGTTTTCTCTGTCAATCAAACGCCATCTCAGTGGACAAGAGCAGTAATAGAAGCTGAGGTAATGCCATGCAGAGTGCATACCTCCACGGACTTCAATGACTGCAGAGAGAGGCTAGGACACGGTGATTGCACATGATTTGCACTTAGGAAGCAGGTGGGTGGTGTGGCTAATACCAGGCCAGGGTATACTGTAGGTTACTAAATTATATACATCATCAAAGCCATAAAGCTAAAGAAAGGCATTCGAGTTTGAGCTTTTCTTTTCATTTCCAGCTCATTGTAGAGGAAAAAGGACTAATGGTGTGCTTTATGAGAGTCTTACCTGTGTCTAGGCTGCTTGTGGTTGGTGTTGGTGCAGATGGCTGTCTGGTAGTCGTGGCTGAAACACACCTTGTGAGGAGGGCAGCGCACCTTCAGACACGGGTCTTTAGTGGCATCCGGAGCTACATGGAGAGAGCGAAGGGACAAAATTCATCACTAAATGATTAAATCATGACCTACCATTGGCAGTACAAATGCAAAGTTCATCAAGACAAGTATGCTCATATCCAGGGGGGGACAAAAATGCAATTTTAGGATGTGGCTGGGGCATGCCCCCCCCCATTCCCAGTGAAAGTTGCGCCCCAGCTCATATCAGACTAGTATCAGTCCAGAGAGAATATGGATTCTAGGAACAAAGAGAGAAGAGAGGGGGCAGAGAAGAGAGTCTATTCACGACCGATAAATATCTTTCAATCATTCAGACACAGAGACAAAGGAAAGGAGTCCAATGAAAAAAACCTGAGTGCCATATCAGTGTCACACAACTACACGCACACCGCCTTCTTTCGCAGTGCTTTGACAAATGTCCGCCCTCGCCATTCAGAAATAAGCATTTCTGTCAATGCCAGCAACCATAAAATAGAGGGGAGAGAAGGGGAGCGAGGGAGATGGGGGGAAGAGAAAGCAAGGGAGAGGGTGTGTGCCTGTAGGGGGCTTATAGCAGTGGCCTGGCCCCTAAATGCTCTAGGATCTCAAACATATAAAACAGTGACAGTTGAACCCTAAAGTCCTCCTCCCTGATCTGAAACCTATGTGTTTAACCTGCACCTTCAGCCATTCCAACATTCAGCAATCTCACAGCTGAGAATACACATTGCATTAAGAAAAGTAATAACCATACGGAGAGTGAGAGACATGGATGTAGCTACAGATTTTGGAGTGTGACCATTCTGGACCTGCCTCATCAGAACTCTGTGCAAGCTAGTAGTATAGCCCTGTCTGCGTTCACATCAATCTCCCTAGCAACATTATCTCCATGGCTGCGAGACACAGGTGGCTGGCGTCCAAGGTGACGAAGATCAAAGACACACATTGGCTCTGAGTGTCCGGTCACTTCACTCTACGGTTACTACACAAATCCACCCACAGGGGATGGAGAGAAAAGGAATAAAGAAAGTGGGAGAGGGGGAGGAAGAAAGAGAGAGATGAGGGTGCTGTAAAGGAGGGAAATATGTAGGACTGTGGGGGGGATCAGTTACCATTACTCAGTTCTTCTGATTCCATATATTCACTAGGGAGGAGAGGAGAGGAGAAGGAGAGGAGAGGAGAGGAGGAGGAGAGGAGAAGGAGAGGAGAGAAGAGGAGGAGGAGGAGGAGGAGAGGAGAAGGAGAGGAGAGAAGAGGAGAGGAGGAGGTACAGAGAGGAAAGATGACCAACAGTCATGCTTTGATTCTAATGGGCATTACCTGCCTGTCTAACAGCTCCAGTCTCATCAGTGTGACAGAACATAACAATATGCAGTGCCTTTGGAAAGTATTCAGACCCCTTGACTTTTTACACGTTGTTATGTTACAGACCTATTCTAAAATGGATTGAATAAAAAAATCCTCAGCAATCAACACACACAACCCCATAATGACAAAGTGAAAACAGGGTTCTAGAAATTTTAGCACATTTATTACAAATAAAAAACAGAAATACCTTATTTACATAAGCATTCAGACACTGCTATGAGACTCGAAATTGAGCTCAGGTGCATCCTGTTTCCATTGATCATCCTTGAGATGTTTCTACAACTTGATTGGAGTCCACCTGTTGTGAATTCAATTGATTGGACAGGATTTGGAAAGGCACACACCTGTCTATATAAGGTCCCACAGTTGACAGTGCATGTCAGAGCAAAAACCAAGCCATAAGGTCGAAGGAATTGTCCGTAGAGCTCCGAGACAGGATTGTGTCGAGGCACAGATCTGGGGAAGGTTCCAAAACATTTGAGGCATTGAAGGTCCCCAAGAACACAGTGGCCTCCATCATTCTTAAATGGAAGAAGTTTGAAACCACCAAGACTCTTCCTAGAGCTGGCCGCCCGGGCAAACTGAGTAATTGGGGGAGAAGGGCCTTGGCCAGGGAGGTGACCAAGAACCCGATAGTCACTTTGATAGAGTTCTAGAGCAGTGATTTTCAAGGGTCACGGGAGGATTTTAAGGGGTCGGGAGACTTGTGCAAGAATAATATATATATATATATATATATATATATATATATATATATATATATAGTTGAAGTCAGAAGGTAACATACACCATAGCCAAATACATTTAAACTCAGTTTTTCACAATTCCTGACATTTAATCCCAGTAAAAATTCCCTGTCTTAGGTCAGTTAGGATCACCACTTTATTTTAACAATGTGAAATGTCAGAATAATAGCAGAGAGAATGAGTTATTTCAGCTTTTATTTATTTAATCACATTCCCAGTGGGTCAGACGTTTACATACACTCAATTAGTATTTGGTCGCATTGCCTTTAAATTGTTTAATTGGGTCAAACGTTTCAGGTAGCCTTGCACAAGCTTCCCACAATAAGTTGGGTGAATTTTGGCCCATTCCTCCTGACAGAGCTGGTGTAACTGACTCAGGTTTGTAGGCCTCCTTGCTCGCACATACTTTTTCAGTTCTGGCAACAAGTTTTCTTTACGATTGAGGCCAGGGCTTTGCGATGGCCACTCCAATAACCTTGACTTTGTTGTCCTTAAGCCATTTTGTCACAACTTTGGAAGTATGCTTGGGGTCATTGTCAATTTGGAAGACCCATTTGAGACCAAGCTTTAACTTCCTGACTGATTTCTTAAGATGTTGCTTCAATATATCCACATTATTTTCCTACCTCATGATGCCATCTACTTTGTGAAATGCACCAGTCCCTCCTGCAGCAAAGCACCCCCACAACATGATACTGCCACCCCTGTGCTTCATGGTTGGGATGGTGTTCTTCGGCTTGCAAGCCTCCCCCTTTTTCCTCCAAACATAACGATGGTCATTATGGCCAAACAGTTCTATTTTTGTTTCATCAGACCAGAGGACATCTCTCCAAAAATTATGATCTTTGTCCCCATGTACAGTTGCAAACCGTAGTCTGACTTTTTTTATGGTGGTTTTGGAGCAGTGGCTTCTTCCTTGCTGAGCGGCCTTTCAGGTTATGTCGATATAGGACTCGTTTTACTGTGGATATAGATACTTTTGTACCTGTTTCCTCCAGCATCTTCACAAGGTCCTTTGCTGTTGTTCTGGGACTGATTTGCACTTTTCGCACCAAAGTAAGTTCATCTCTCCTTCCTGAGCGGTATGACGGCCGCATGGTCCTATGGTGTTTATACTTGCTTACTATTGTTTGTACAGATGAACGTGTTACCTTCAGGCATTTTGGAAATTGCTCCCAAGAATGAACCAGACTTGTGGAGGTCTCCATTTTTTTCTGAGGTCTTGGCTGATTTCTTTTGATTTTCCCATGATGTCAAGTGAAGAGGCACTGAGTTTGAAGGTAGGCCTTGAAATACATCCACAGGTAAACCTCTAATTGACTCAAATGATGTTAATTAGCCTATCAGAAGCTTCTAAAGCCATGACATTTTCTTGAATTTTCCCAGCTGTTTAAAGGCACAGTCAATTTAGTATATGTAAACTTCTGACCCACTGGAATTGTGATACAGTGAATTATAAGTGAAATAATCTGTCTGTAAACAATTGTTGGAAAAATTACTTGTGTCATGCACAAAGTAGATGTCCTAACCGACTTGCCAAAACTATAGTTTGTTAACAAGAAATTTGTGGAGGGGTTGAAAAACGAGTTTTAATGACTCCAACCTAAGTGTATGTAAACTTCCGACTTCAACTGTATAAACATACACACACTACTGTTCAAAAGTTTGGGCTCACTTAGAAATGTCTTTGTTTTTGAAAGAAAAGCACATTTTCTTTGCCCATTAAAATAACATAAAATTCACCCAACTTATTGTGGGAAGCTTGTGGAAGGCTACCCGAAACGTTTGAGCCAAGTTAAACAATTTAAAGGCAATGCTACCAAACACTAATTGAGTGTATGTAAACTTCTGACCCACTGGGAATGTGATGAAAGTAATAAAAGCGAAAATAAATAATTCTCTCTACTATTATTCTGACATTTCACATTCTTAAAATAAAGTGGTGATTCAAACTGACCTAAGACGGGGAATTTTTACTTGGATTAAATGTCAGGAATTGTGAAAAACTGAGTTTAAATGTCTTTGGGTAAGGTGTATGTTAACTTCAGACTTCAACTGTATATAACATTAAAACATTTGAAAGGTAACTGCTGCACTGATTATTGTTGCTGACTTTACACGAGCAGTGCGTCAGCATTGGTGAAATGACTAGCTACGTTCGAACCCTGAGGATTTTCACACTGCACTCACTCACTGACGAACACAATAACGCTCCCTCCCCCACACACTGATCCAAATGTGACACACAATTGTTGTGCACTGAAATCTTGGGAGAGTCAACCGCCAACTTAAAACCATACCGCTATCCAATGACATCATGAGGAGTAGAATCCAGGACATGTCTGAGGACATGACGCGCCAGACATTAGAGAGCACCAGTGCAAATGGCCATTACGCACAGCAGCTTGATGAATCCACAGATGTGGCTAACCATGCAATTCTAACGGTCTATATCAGACACGTGTGGGATAATAACTTCGAGGAGCAGTTCCTTTTTAGTGCTGATTTTCCCACCACCACCACCGCAGAGCCTGTCTTTAACACAGTGGATATGTACCTGGGCTCCGTGGGACTGGCCTGGGATGGGTGCGTCGGTGTGACCACTGATGGGGCAGCTGCCATGTCGGGAAAGCACCCCGGGGTAGTAAAGCGGATCCTGGAGAGAGCACCGAGTGCGACGTGGAACCACTGCTCCTACACAGGGAGGCTTTGGCAGCGAAGGACATGGTGCCTGAGCTCCACACCACTCTCCAGGATGTGATCAAGTGTGTCAACTATATCAAAAAGAGTTCCGGGACGAGCAGGTGTTTCCAGGCCTTCTGCAGGGATATGGGGAGGGAGCACCAGCAGGTGCTTTATCATGCAGAGGTCCACTGTCTTTCCAGCTGTAAGGTGTTGGGTTGTTTTTATGAACTTCGAGTGGAGATTGCTGCATTTCTTTCGGAAAACAAGTCATCTCTGCCTGAACATTCCGATTGTGAGGAATGGCTCGCGCAAATTCCCTACCTGGCGGATATTTTTGATCATCTGAATTCTCTCAATGTGTCAATGCAAGGGAGGGGGCACAATCGATTTGAACAGAGGGACAAAGTGGATGCCTTCAAGATGAAACTGACTGTTTGGGCAAATCATGTTTCTAACGGGAGGATTGACATGTTTCCCAATGCTGATTTTGAGATTCAGAATCTGAACAACAAAGCGCACAGCGACACACAAACAAACCGTTCAACAGCATCTTGTCAAGCTGCAGGGTATGTTCCTGCGACTACTTCCCGGAGGAGAACAGGAGACTGGATACGGGACGCCTTTCGGGTGGAGATGGGAAGCGTCACGTTGCCAAGCAACGAAGAGGATCTGATGGTGGGCGCTGTCATTAGACCGAGGACTGAGCATGTGCTTCCCGGAAATGACACTGCCGAAGTCCTGATGCAGCGTAACGGGAGAGTATCCTGCTTTCTCCTGTCATGAAATCCGAATCATGCTACCGTTCAGCACTACCCGTCTGTGTGAAAGTGGCTTCTCTGCTATGGCCGTGCTGAAAACTAAAAGCAGAAACAAACTGGACAGCCAGCATGACCTCCGAGTTGCCCTGTCAACCAGACTTCAATAAACTTATCAAACTGAAGAACAAGGCAGTTAACCCACTGTTCCTAGGCCGTCATTGTAAATAAGAATTTGTTCTTAACTGACTTGCCTAGTTAAATAAAGGTAAAAAAATATAAACAATTAAAAAGAAACACCCCCAGCTTTCCCACTGATAGGCCACGCACGCACGCACACACGCGCGCACACACACACACACACTAAATAAACAAGTTAATGAGTTATAGTTCACTATGTTAATTATTATTGTTAATTCATTCTGACATTCATATTACATTTTATTGAACTGGTTAAAAACTTTACACCTTTACAAAAACTTTTCAAGGTTGTGAAACAATAAACATTGCAATTGATGATTTAAGAATTCCTAATGATTGTTGTTGTTTCTATTTTAAACACTGGTATGTTTACTGTTCATTAACATTATTGGACTGGTTTTAATGTCATGTTCTGAGTCTGATCATTTCTTACACCCAACTACTGAACTGGTCGCCTAATTAAATGGCTTATTCTCTTCAACTGATATTAAATGTTTTCTCAGTCAATATGGCTGTGTAATGACTTTCTTTACTACCATAATTGAGACAGAGTCTATTTTGCAAGTGAAGCTTGCCCAAGAAGGCAGCTGCAATACAACATTACAAAATGGAATCATCGACAGTCCATAATATTGGGTCGTGACTCAATTATCACTGTCAAATTTGGGTCCCCAGGCAAAACCAGTGGAGAATGAACCACTGCTCTAGAGTTCCTCTGTGGAGACAGGGGTTATCTTCCAGAAGGACAACCATCTCTTCAGCACTCCACCAAATCAGGCGTTTACGGTAGAGTGGCCAGATGGAAGCCACTCCTCAGTAAAAGGCACATGACAGCCCACTTGGAGTTTGCCAAAAGGCATCTAAAGACTCTCAGACCATGAGAAACAAAATTCTCTGTTCTGATGAAACCAAGATTGAACTCTTTGGCCTGAATGCTAAGCGTCACATCTGGAGGAAACCTGGCACCATCCCTACGGTGAAGCATGGTGGTGGCAGCATCATGTTGTGTGGATGTTTTTTAGCGGCAGGGACTGGGAGAGTAGTCAGGACCGAGGCAAAGATGAACGGAGCAAAGTACATAGAGATCCTTGATGAAAACCTGCTCCAGAGCGCTCAGGACCTCAGACTGGGGTGAAGGTTCACCTTCCAACTGGACAAGGACCCTAAGCACACAGCAAAGACAACACAGGAGTGGCTTCGGGACAAGTCTTTGAATGTCCTTAAGGGACCCAGCCAGAGCCCGGACTTGAACCCGATCTCTGGAGAGACCTGAAAATAGCTGTGCAACAACACTCCCCATCCAACCTGAGCTTGAGAAGATCTGCAGAGAAGAATGGGAGAAACTCCCCAAATACAGGTATTTTCTTTTATTTAACCTTTATTTAACTAGGCAAGTCAGTTAAGAACAAATTCTTATTTACAATGACGGCCTACCCCGGCCTAACCCGGACGATGCTAGGTCAATTGTGCGCCGCCCTATGGGACTCCCAATCACAGCCGGATGTGATGCAGCCAGGATTCGAACCAGGTACTGTAGTGATGCCTCTTGCACTGAGATGCAGTGCCTTAGACTTCCACGCCACTCGGGAGCCCCACACTCGGGGGTGTGCCAAGCTTGTAGCATCATACCCAAAAAGACTCAAGGCTGTAATCGCTGCCAAAGGTCCTTCAACAAAGTACTGATTAAAGGGTCTGAATACTTATTTAAAATGTGATATTTAAGTTTTTTCTTTTAATACATTTTGCTTTGTCATTATGGGGTGTTGTGTGTAGATTGATGATGGGGGAAAAAACGATTTAATCCATTTTAGAATAAGGCTGTAACGTAACAAAATGTGGAAAAAGTCAAGGGGTCTGAATACTTTCCGAATGCACTGTATACATTTTAAAAAAGAAACAGTAAACTGTTGTGAACACAACCTGGATCAAAGCAGGAACCTGTGGAGAAAACAACAAGGACTAAAAACCTAGAATCACCTTCAAAGCCAAAAGGATTCCGTGCGGCTGACACACAGACCCCCTTAGCAAACTCAGAGTGTGTCTGATAACTTCACAACACAAGAGTGGCCAGGCCTCAACTATCTCTCTAATGGGTTGTGTTTGAGCTGTGTCTGCTACACCGGTGGTTACGTCCTGGTTTAGTTCTGGTATACACTGCTGGTACACAGCGATACATTTATTGGATTTTTTTTTATTTGACCTTTATTTAACCAGGTAGGCTAGTTGAGAACAAGTTCTCATTTACAACTGCGACCTGGCCAAGATAAAGCAAAGCAGTGCGACACAAACAACAACACAGAGTTACACATGGAATAAACAAGCGTACAGTCAATAACACAGTCGTAAAAAAGCAAGTCTATATACAGTGTGTGCAAATGGCGTGAGGAGGTAAGGCAATAAATAGTCCATAGTAGCAAAGTAATTACACTTTAACAAATTAACACTGGAGTGATAGATATGCAGATGATGATGTACAAGTAGAAATACTGGTGTGCAAAAGAGCAGAAAAGTAAATAAAAACAATATGGGGATGAGGTAGGTAGATTGGATGGGCTATTTATAGATGGGCTGTGTACAGCTGCAGCGATCGGTTAGCTGCTCAGATAGCTGATGTTTAAAGTTAGTGTGGGAAATATAAGTCTCCAGCTTCAGCGATTTTTGCAATTCGTTCCAGTCATTGGCAGCAGAGAACTATAAGGGAAGGCGGCCAAAGGAGGTGTTGGCTTTGGGGATGACCAGTGAGATATACCTGCTGGAGCGCGTGCTACGAGTGGGTGTTGTTATCGTGACCAGTGAGCTGAGATAAGGTGGAGCTTTACCTAGCATAGACTTATAGATGACCTGGAGCCAGTGGTTCTGGCGACGAATATGTAGCGAGGGCCAGTCGACTAGAGCATACAGGTCACAGTGGTGGGTGGTATAAGGGGCTTTGGTGACAAAACGGATGGCACTGTGATAGACTGCATCCAGTTTGCTGAGTAGAGTGTTGGAGGCTATTTTGTAAATGACATCGCCGAAGTTGAGGATTGGTAGGATAGTCAGTTTTACGAGGGTATGTTTGGCGGCGTAAGTGAAGGAGGCTTTGTTGCGAAATAGGAAGCCGATTCTAGATTTTATTTTGGATTGGAGATGTTTGATATGAGTCTGTAAGGAGAGTGTAAAGTCTAGCCAAACACCTAGGTATTTGTAGTTGTCCACATATTCTAAGTCAGAACCGTCCAGAGTAGTGATGCTAGTCAGGCGGGCGGGTGCGGGCAGCGAACGGTTGAAAAGCATGCAGTTAGTTTTACTAGCGTTTAACAGCAGTTGGAGGACACGGAAGGAGTGTTGTATGGCATTGAAGCTCGTTTGGAGGTTTGTTAACACAGTGTCCAAAGAAGGGCCAGATGTATATAGAATGGTGTTGTCTGCGTAGAGGTGGATCAGGGAATCACCCGCAGCAAGAGCGACATTGTTGATATATACAGAGAAAAGAGTCGGCCTGAGAATTGAACCCTGTGGTACCCCCATAGAGACTGCCAGAGGTCCGGACAACAGGCCCTCCGATTTGACACACTGAACTCTGTCTGAGATACATAGGATATTACCTGTTCACTTCTCAAAGTGAGCGAGTGAATGAGTAAACAAAGTCAAAGTTAAAGGAGGCATGTTGGTGAAAATGTTTAACGGAATACTTGAAGATGGGTTTGCTGGGCATACATGGAAGATATACATGTTTTCTGTTGATTATGAAATAGTTTGTCAAATCTCTGACTCTCTACTGTGCACTCTGAAGCTGTCCAGGAATGTGCCATTTTTTTTATCTCCCTCATCATCCCCGACTCTCTCTCCCTCTCTCGTTCTCTCTTTTTCTCCCGCTCGCTTTCTGAGATTGAGAGACGGCATGGCAATATTTTTCCTGATATCTGTCTGTTTTGTGGCGTCGGCTGTAGGTGGAGTGTTTATATCTTATTTAGGGTTTACCTTGGCTCTCTCTCTGCTACAGAGCAGGAAGAAACTCATCTGATTTCATTCCCCGCGGAAAATGACTTTCTGCCCGAGAGGGAAATGAGAGATAAGAGGAGGATGAGAAGGGGGAGGAGGAGAGATGAGAGGGGGATGTGGGTGAAAGGGGGTAAGAGGTGGTAAGAGGGTGACAGGAGGAGAGTGAGGGGTGAGACGAGGGTGAAAGAGATAAGAGTGGGTGAGAGGAGAAGAGAGAGATGAGAGGTGGAGAGAAAGACATGAGAGGAAGGGAGAAGGGGAAGATGGTTAACAGAGAGGTCGAGGACAGCTTAGAGCAAATGCAACCCACATACTAAACAGATACAAAATTACAACCCACGTACAAAACAGATACAAAAATTAAACCCACATTCAAAACAGATACAAAATTACAACCCACGTATAAAACAGATAGAAATATACACATTCAATTACCCTGACATAAAAGGTGCATTTCTCAATTCCATACTTTCGAGTAGCATAATTATGCATTTCATTTCATAAGGCACAACACAGATGATGAGAGAAAGCAGGGGATGAGAACGGAAGAAGAGAAAACCCACGTGTAGTTCATAGAGTAATAATGAGAGACTGGGATAATGGGGAGAAGCGAGGGATGAGAGAGAGAGAGAGAGAAAGAGAGAGAGAGAAAGAGAGAGCGAGAGAGGGGAAAGCAGAGCCTTTATCTGCCTATTACAGGCCTGAGTGAAAAGCCTTGGCTGTTTAACCAACTGCACCATATTCCGTATCTCTCCTCTTTCACTATCCCTCTCTCCTTCTCCCTCCCCCTCTCCTTATTTACGATCCCTCTCTCTCTACTACTTCCTCTTTCTCCCTCCCACTTTATTTTACTCACAATCCCCGTCTCTCACTCCCTGTATCACTATCCCTCTCTCACTCTCAAAATCGTTTGCTTGCTCCTTTAACCCACCTCTATCTTACATCTTTAGTCTCTATTCGCTACAGCCGTGGACTTTTAGTGTTAATAACCCTGATAGAATATTTATCTCCCTCTCTCTCTACCCTTTCTCCCTCCCACTCACTGCATCTTTGATTTGTTTTAATAAAAAAACCAAAACACATGAAAAACGTCCCAATTGTCTCCGATTATTTTTCGGACCGTCGGTTGCCGTAGCAACGCTATCCTCGGAATGTCATGAGCGAGACGGTCTCCGTCTGATAAACGAGTGGAGAGGTGGAGAGTGACAGATGCTAAAACAAACAAATGCTCGATAAAGGACTATGAAGGGAAAACATTCCGATCGGAGAAGAGATCAAAAGACTGGGAGAGGGGACTGGGAGAGGGTGCAAGCATGCATGCGTGCTCGTACGTTTGTGTGCGTCAGCCCATGACGCAAAGTGGGTTAATGTGTGAGTGACAGCTGTCGGGAGCCAAGGATGGCACCATAGGGAGGGACAATCGAATCTGAAAACACACACACGCACATATATATACTGCTCAAAAAATAAAGGGAACACTTAAACAACACAATGTAACTCCAAGTCAATCACACTTCTGTGAAATCAAACTGTCCACTTAGGAAGCAACACTGATTGACAATACATTTCACATGCTGTTGTGCAAATGGAATAGACAACAGGTGGAAATTATAGGCAATTAGCAAGACACCCCCAATAAAGGAGTGGTTCTGCAGGTGGGGACCACAGACCACTTCTCAGTTCCTATGCTTCCTGGCTGATGTTTTGGTCACTTTTGAATGCTGGCGGTGCTTTCACTCTAGTGGTAGCATGAGACGAAGTCTACAACCCACACAAGTGGCTCAGGTAGTGCAGCTCATCCAGGATGGCACATCAATGCGAGCTGTGGCAAGGAGGTTTGCTGTGTCTGTCAGCGTAGTGTCCAGAGCATGGAGGCGCTACCAGGAGACAGGCCAGTACATCAGGAGACGTGGAGGAGGCCGTAGGAGGGCAACAACCCAGCAGCAGGACCGCTACCTCCGCCTTTGTGCAAGGAGGAGCAGGAGGAGCACTGCAAGAGCAAAATGACCTTCAGCAGCCCAAAATGTGCATGTGTCTGCTCAAACGGTCAGAAACAGACTCCATGAGGGTGGTATGAGGGCCCGACGTCCACAGGTGGGGGTTGTGCTTACAGCCCAACACCGTGCAGGACGTTTGGCATTTGCCAGAGAACACCAAGATTGGCAAATTCGCCACTGGCGCCCTGTGCTCTTCACAGATGAAAGCAGGTTCACACTGAGCACATGACAGATGTGACAGAGTCTGGAGACGCCGTGGAGAACGTTCTGCTGCCTGCAACATCCTCCAGCATGACTGGTTTGGCGGTGGGTCAGTCATGGTGTGGGGTGGCATTTCTTTGGGGGGCCGCACAGCCCTCCATGTGCTTGCCAGAGGTAGCCTGACTGCCATTAGGTACCGAGATGAGATCCTCAGACCCCTTGTGAGACCATATGCTGGTGCGGTTGGCCCTGGGTTCCTCCTAATGCAAGACAATGCTAGACCTCATGTGGCTGGAGTGTGTCAGCAGTTCCTGCAAGAGGAAGGCATTGATGCTATGGACTGGCCCGCCCGTTCCCCAGACCTGAATCCAATTGAGCACATCTGGGACTTCATGTCTTGCTCCATCCACCAACGCCACGTTGCACCACAGACTGTCCAGGAGTTGGCGGACGCTTTAGTCCAGGAATGGGAGGAGATCCCTCAGGAGACCATCCGCCACCTCATCAGGAGCATGCCCAGGCATTGTAGGGAGGTCATACAGGCACGTGGAGGCCACACACACTACTGAGCCTCATTTTGACTTGTTTTAAGGACATTACATCAAAGTTGGATCAGCCTGTAGTGTGGTTTTCCACTTTAATTTTGAGTGTGACTCCAAATCCAGACCTCCATGGGTTGATAAATTGGATTTCCATTGATTATTTTTGTGTGATTTTGTTGTCAGCACATTCAACTATGTTAAGATAAAAGTATTTAATAAGATTTTCATTTATTCAGATCTAGGATGTGTTATTTTAGTGTTCCCTTTATTTTTTTGAGCAGAATATATATATATATATATATATATATATATATATATATATATATATATATATATATATATATATATATATATATACACATATACACAGAGTGTACAGAACATTAAGGACACCTGCTCTTCCCATAACATAAACTGAGCAGGTGAATCCAGGTGAAAGCTGTGATCCCTTATTGATGTCACTTGTTAAATCACACTACACTTCAAATCAGTGTAGATGAAGGGGAGGAGGCAGGTTAAAGAATAATTTTTACGCCTTGAGACAAATAAAACTTGGATTATGTATGTGTGTCATTCAGAGGGTGAATGGGCAAGATAAAATAATTAAGTGTCTTTGAACGGGGTATGGTAGTAGGTGCCAGGCGCGCCGGTTTGTGTCAAGAACTGCAACGCTGCTGGGTTTTTTACTCTCAACAGTTTCCCGTGTGTATCAACAATGGTCCACCACCCAAAGGACATCCCGTCAACTTGACACAACTGTGGGAAGCATTGGAGTCAACATGGCCCAGCCTCCCTGTGGAACGCTTGACACCTTGTAGAGTCCATGCCCAGATGAATTGAGGCTGTTCTGAGGGCAAAAGGGGGTGCAACTCAATATTAGGAAGGTGTTCGTAATGTTTGGTCTACTCAGTGTGTATATACACAAATATATATAGAGTATTTATACAGTAGCAGTCAAAAGTTTGGACACACCTACTCATTCCAGGGTTTTTCTTCATTTGCAATATTTTCTACATTGCAGAATAATAGTGAAGACATCAAAACTATGAAATAACACATAGAATCATGTAGTAACCAAAAAAGTGTTAAATAAAGTAGCCACCCTTTGCATTGATGACAGCTTTGCACACTCTTGGCATTCTCTCAACCAGCTTCATGAGGTAGTCACCTGGATTGCATTTCAATTAACAGGTGTGCCTTGTGGAATTTATTTTCTTCTTAATGTGTTTGAGCCAATCAGTTGTGTTGTGACAAGGTAGGGGTGGTATACAGAAGATAGCCCTATTTGGTAAAAGACCAAGTCCATATTATGGCAAGAACAGCTCAAATAAGCAAAGAGAAATGACAGTCCACCATTACTTTAAGACATGGTCAGTCAATGCGGAACATTTCAAGAACTTTGAAAGTTTCTTCAAGTGCAGTCGCACGTGAGGACCGCCATAGGAAAGGAAGACCCAGAGTTACCTCTGCTGCACAGGATAAGTTCATTAGAGTTAACGGCACCTCAGATTGCAGCCCAAATAAATGCTTCACAGAGTTCAAGTAACAGACACATCTCAACATCAACTGTTCAGAGGAGACTGTGTGAATCAGGCCTTCATGGTCGAAATGCTGCAAAGAAACCACTACTAAAGGACACCAATAAGAAGAAGAGACTTGCTTCGGCCAAGAAACAAGAGCAATGGACATTAGACCAGATGGAAATCTGTTCATTGGTCTGATGAGTCCAAATTTGAGATTTTTTTGTTCCAATCGCCGTGTCTTTGTGAGACGCAGAGTAGGTGAACGGATGATCTCTGCATATGTGTTTCCCACCGTGAAGCATGGAGGAGGAGGTGTGATGGTGTGGGGGTGCTTTGCTGGTGACACTGTCAGTGATTTATTTAGAATTCAAGGCACACTTAACCAGCATGGCTACCAGAGCATTCTGCAGTGATACGCCATCCCATCTGGTTTGCGCTTACCCTTGAATGAGTAGGTGTGTCCAAACTTTTGACTGGTACTATATATATATATATATACACACACACACCCACACACACACTTCCCTTTACCACACAACCATCCCTTCTTGTCATAATCCTTCTGTAAGTGCCAGGTTGATTGTCTGATTGATGCCCCCTGGGTGCAGTAACGGCAGTCTGTGGATTGGCACAGATGGCACCGAGTTGGCAGGTACAGCTAAGATGAGGGTGGCCGTGGACAAGAAGAGGGGAGGAGGGGGTTGGTAAAATGACAATGTTATATGTTCCGTTATTTAGCTTAAATCCACCGTGACACTGCATACACAGTTCTGCTCTATTCCTTCTTCCCATGTATCCTGCAGTTTTGTAAGCATTATAGACCCTCTCTATGGAGACTCAGGGACACATATCCAAAAAGACCATGGGGTCAGGATGGATAATGGTGTTTGTGTGTGTGTGTGTGTGTGTGTGTGGGGGGGGGGGGGTACAACGGTACATTACAACCATTAGTGCACTGTGTGTGAAGAAGAGATGAGTGTGTTAATCAGATCCAACCCTCTCCTGGCTGGCCCTGTCTTGGCTGGCTGTCCATCTGGCAGGAAGCCCTCTGC
This sequence comes from Salmo trutta, assembly GCF_901001165.1. Lineage (NCBI taxonomy): Eukaryota > Metazoa > Chordata > Actinopteri > Salmoniformes > Salmonidae > Salmo > Salmo trutta. The sequence goes on along the minus strand of NC_042959.1, from coordinate 33,333,692 downwards.
TTGCCAGCCCTAGTCACCTTGGCCCTCCAGTTGGCCACCAGAGCATCGAGACCTGGGTGGGACTTGAAGGCTCTAACACACACACGCACGCTCACTTACACACACACACACACACACACACCCCATCTCTCCCTTTCAGTATTTTCCTCGTTTTTTTGCTCAGACACCCAAAAACACACAGGTCAGGATAATCATTAAAGCTTTGGTCCATCATGGTAGCCAATGGGCTGTAAAACTTAGGACTAATTTGACACCAAAGTTGTTTATCTCTGGTCCTCTTCTCACAGTGAGTGTCTTGCTGAGACAGATTGTCTGTGCATTACTTGGTATTGGAGGAGGTCTTTATTGAGTCGATTTCACAAATGAATTGGCAATTTAGTGGCTGAGAGCAGCTCTCTTGTGGCTTTTAATGGTGCTGTTTAGCCCCTTTACCCAGTCTAAGTGGTGTCAATACACTGAGTGTACAAAACATTAGGAACACCTTCCTGATATTGAGTTGCACCCCATTTTGCCCTCATAACAGCCTCAATTCGTCAGGGCATGGACACTACAAGGTGTCGAAAGCGTTCCACAGGGATGCTGGCCCATGTTGACTCCATTGCTTCCAACAGTTGTGTCAAGTTGGATGGATGTCCTTTGGGTTATGGACCATTCTTGATACACGCGGGAAACTGTTGAGCTTGAAAAAGCCAGCAGCGTTGCAGTTCTTGACACAAACCGGAGCACCTACTACCATACCTCGTTTATAAGGCACTTATATTTTATGTCTAGCACATTCACTCTCTGAAAAGCACAAATATCGCACAATATCTCAAGGCTTAAAAATATTTATTTAACCTGTCTCCTCCCATTCATCTACACCGATTGAAGTGACATCAATAAGGGATCACAGCTTTCACCTGGATTCACCTGGTCAGTCCATGTCATGGAAAAGAGCAGGTTTTTTAATAATGTTTTGCACATTCAGTGTATATTTCTCCGCATCTGTCACACACACGTAAGCACAGGGAGACACACACAAACACGCACCCCCTTGCTTGCACACACACACACACTTTATTTATGCTCTCTCTCATCCAAGGCTAAGGGTAGGTAACACATCCGCCACGCTGATCCTCAACACGGGGTGCCCTCAGGGGTGCGTGCTCAGTCCCCTCCTGTACTCCCTGTTCACTCATGTCTGCATGGCCAGGCACGACTCCAACACCATCATTAAGTTTGCCGATGACACAACAGTGGTAGGCCTGATCACCGACAACGACGAGACAGCTTATAGGGAGGAGGTCAGAGACCTGACCATGTGGTGCCAGGACAACAACCTCTCCCTCAATGTGATCAAGACAAAGGAGATGATTGTGGACTACAGGAAAAGGAGAACCGAGCACACACCCATTCTCATCGACGGGGCTGTAGTGGAGCAGGTTGAGAGCTTCAAGTTCATTGGTGTACGCATCACCAACAAACTAACATGGTCCAAGCACACCAAGACAGTCGTGAAGAGGGCACGACAAAACCTATTCCCACTCAGGAGACTGAAAAGATTTGGCATGGGTCCTCAGATCCTCAAAAGGTTCTACAGCTGCACCATCGAGAGCATCCTGACGGGTTGCATCACTGCCTGGTATGGCAACTGCTCAACCTCCAACCACAAGGCACTACAGAGGGTAGTGCATATGGCCCAGTACTGGGGCCAAGCTTCCTGCCATCCAGGACCTCTATACCAGGCGGTGTCACAGGAAGGCCCTAAAAATTGTTAAAGACTCCAGCCACCCTGGTCATAGACTGTTCTCTCTGCTACCGCACGCCAAGCGGTACCGGAGCGCCAAGTCTACGTCCAAGAGGCTTATAAACAGCTTCTACCCCCAAGCCATAAGACTCCTGAAATGGCTACCCAAACTATTT